>NC_136982.1:12791997-12864497 GCF_032717465.1 Coenobita brevimanus
TTTTCACTGTAACCAATGAAAGTGCCATTAGTATTAAATATAATCTGTTCAGTAAATTATATACTACAGTGTATATATTGCAAATGAAAAAGAAAATAATTTTTGCACTGATGTAAACACGAATGTATCCTAACTGTTGTGCACACCATACCTATGCAATGAATTGCACATGATAAATAAAGTTATGTAAAATAAGTGTAATGTCATTTCATAGAAGTTCCTTCAAGAAACATTGTACAATAATTTCACAGTATATTACAATAAATATATTGTTTCCAGTTGCTGCCCATTACTGAAAAATATGAACTTCAATTTAAAACACCTATAGTGGATTCACTGAAACAGTGTTGTCTATTGCTCCAAGGATGTCACATCAAGAAGCCATCCTTTTCAGAAAGAACAGTATGATTATTTTATATAACAAAACCATGATTCATACAGCTTAAAGTTGGAAAGTATCTCATTTATTTTCATCTAATATTAAAGCAAATGAGACTGTCATCTGACATTTCATAGAATACTGTCATCTGATATTAAAACAATCATTGTTATAAGATACACTATGACTGGGCAGTTGGTATTTACCTGTCTGTTATGATAGTCTGCACCAACTCATAGGTTGTATCTGAACCCCGTTCATGTCCTCCCACAGAATTGGTGCCTTCACCCAAAATGTCCCACACTGCTTGGGTTATCACATCTAACTCCTCTGTGGCTGCACCTCCACCTGTAAATATCCCATTCATTTGATAGTACAACAGATATAAATACTCAGAAGTATTCTTTGTAGCTGACACAACTTGAACAGTAGCCTACGGTATATCCAAAAAAATCACAAATTATATCCAAGATTTAATGTTATTGGATCCCACTCAATAAAATTTATGACATATATACTGTTATTGGTGGGAATGAATGAACACCTAAGCTGGTTTGGATCAATGTGTGGCAAAATGGTCTTCAATGAGGTTCATGCAATACCATTGAGAGTAGGTTACCAAATTATAACTCATATATGACCCAAATTAATGCAATAAAGGTGTAAAATTGGCAATGAAATGTAGGATAGCTCCCAATACGGCAAAGTGTACGACTATAAAGACTAATAAAATTTGCACGGATTTGGTAAACGATAATCATATATAAAAAAAAAATTAAAATACCATTATCATATTGATATAATTAACTTTTTAGGATCAAATACAGGTCTTGGTGAGGTTTTGGTGAGGTTAAGTCAGTATGGGAAAAAAATGGTAACAGATTAACCTTGGCCCCTAATTAATCTTAAGGTTCATCATCATTGGTTCCAGTTTGCCTCAGTCTATGTGTAAAATTGATAACGATATGCAGTATAATTAACAGCTTCAGAACTGTGCCAAAATTAAAATGCTATGATAATGATACCAAGGCTGAAGTGTATTGAGAAAAATGGACCAGTGAAATATACCATTATCATATTGATATAATTAACTTTTTAGGATCAAATACAGGTCTTGGTGAGGTTAAGTCAGTATGGGAAAAAAATGGTAACAGATTAACTTTGGCCCCTAATTAATCTTAAGGTTCATCATCATTGGTGCCAGTTTGCCTCAGTCTATGTGTAAATTTGATAACGATATGCAGTATAATTAACAGCTTCAGAACTGTGCCAAAATTAAAATGCTATGATAATGATACCAAGGCTGAAGTGTACCAAGAAAAATGGACCAGTGAAATATACTGTACATGCAGGGGAGCTTTCATTCATATTAGCCAATTAATGTTTTTTTTTTTCAAAGGATTGAGAGTGTCATGGCAATACTGCCTAATATAATAATGAACATAAAACAACTAAGTTACATAGCATTCTGCAATTTGGAATGCCACCATAAGCTGGGCTCCCAATACATTTTCATAATATTTAGCACATGCCACAACTGGAATTCATTATACAGCAACATTTCCAAACACTTTTCTCCCACAACACTTTTGTTACAAGTGAAATAATTTACAGTAGGTCTCCCCAACCCCAACATCCCTGTTAGAGCAGGGAATATACCATAACTAGAAAATGGAGAGGGGCCTAGCTAGGGTGGAACAAGCGTCCCCTGCTATAATCAGTTATGAAATTCATAGAAGTAACTGTCACTGATACATTACATGGTACACATTCCACAAAAAAGCTACAGTGCATGTTCTGCAGTTAACAATGATACAGTATTTGCAGTGGACTATGAAGATGAATATAATATTTCTCTATTTCACCACAAGACATCAGTCCCTGCAATGCTGTTGGCATATTTCAGTAAAGCAAGAAGGATATAGTTCTAGATATGTACAAGAATGATCATAAATTTTTGCCCCCTCCACACTGAGTGAAATCCTAGCTGTGCTAATTTTGGTAAATTTTTAGAAGTAACCAACGTTTCCTTTTATTATTATTTTTATGGTTTCCAATGCAAAATACTGTGCTTTAATTAGTTTTGACCCTCATTTTGGGGGGAAAATCCCCCTTTTGGAATTTTGAGTAAGATTTCCAAAAGTGGGTTTATCCCCCAAAATCAAGATCAAGATTAATTAAAAACACACTATTTTGCGTTAAACTAACCCAAACTAACTTAACCTAACCTATAATTGTATAAGACTAATACAGATTCCTTCTAAACTTAATAATTCAATGTTGACTCACCTGTTCCAGTCATCTGCCTCTTGAATGCTGCTATTTTTTCTTTTGCCTTTGACTGCAGCATGTACCACCTTTTTTCACACTCCCCTTTGGTTCTGATTGCATGAGGGTGTGAAGAGTTGATGTGGTTTGTAATCTCTTCTCAGGCCTGCTGCTTCATTCTTGCCGTCAGTTGTGGAGAAAATGACCCCTTAATTATTCATTTCTTCTCACTAAGAAGAGACAGCAGATGAAGTGTTTCATCCTGTGTCCAGTTGGCCTTTCTTTGGCGCTTGGGTTTTGGGGTGGATGTTTGTTGTGGCTGAAATGACTCCATTGTTCTTTGAGTTGATTATTGCTTCTTTAAGCCTCACGTGTGAAGAATTCTCGATGTTATTGTTTACGTCCAATCAGTCTGTGATCGGCCAGAAATCTATGGAGTGGAAAATATATAATGATTCTAAGTGATTTTATTACAAATTTAGCATTATTTTCACAAATAAATAAAATAATGTCTTTAGAAAATAATATGCACATAAAAAAAACTTTTAGTAAGTTATTTTGGTTGTTTTCTGCCACACGTCTTTGCTATCTGTAGCGAAAGATTCACCTCTTAGCAGCCTTTAAAGAGGAGGTCGTAACTCTTACAGTTAGGAGGACTCCTATCCACAATTATGTATCAGTCGTATGTCCAGCTCCCAGCAAGGATGTTGGCTGGGGATTAAAGAGTAACTTTAAGTGGAGGTCATAGATAGTTTTATGCATACCGCCCCAGAACTACTACTCTCTGGAATTCGCTTCCTGGGAGTTGTTTCCCACAAACATTTGATTCACTTTAGTTCAGGTCCAGTTGTTGTGGTTATTTTATGAATGGAGGATGCCTATAGGCACATGGTCTTTGTTTTTCCTTCCTCCATTCTTTATCTATTATATATATATATATATATATATATATATATATATATATATATATATATATATATATATATACACACACACACACACACAGTGTAACGCGATGTATTACAAAAACTTACACCAATGATCTATCATGCAATTTTGAGTATATTTTGTTCTATAACATATACTCTCTGTGACCCTACTTCAGTTCCCAGCATTCGGCTATTTAACTGTAAAGTTTCGTGGCTGGTAATGTGCTATTGGGTGAGACCTTTGCAGGACGATGGGAGACGAGTATTATTAGTTTATACTGTACTGTACATAAAAATCCCATATCCTATCAGTACAAACGAGTTTTAAGAAGAAACTTTACGTAGTCTATTGATTCATTAACATCGTCATGCATTCCTGCAATTTTTTTGCACAAATCGACCGTAAATTAAGGATTAAATTCAAATTTAATGGCTTGCGAGAGAGTAGGGAGGGAGGAGAGGTTTGGTGTGTTGTGCCAGTTATGTAATGTTTAGTTTGTAGGATATTGCTGCCAACATTATCATAACACACACGGCTAATTCAGTGGAAAAAAAGTTTTTGTAAAGGGAGATTAGCCTCACTTTAAGTCAGGAAGAATATTATTTTTCACTAAAAATTTTCTGCTGCAAGTAAACGTGGCACCATTTCTTTCATACGATGACGTGGGAACAGTGACACAGGATTGCCAATGTAACAAATATGTAGCTAGACCTATTTTTTCCTTCTACCTTGCGGCACTGTTTAACATCTGCCAACATGATATCTAGCTACATTCTGGATATTTTTGTCATCCTTAGGTGATATTCTAGAGATTTAATCGTATTTTCTAGCGATGTTTTGCAGTTTTTACAATCTAGCGACATTCTAATAAGTGTTCAGGACTAAACTAGCGAGATCGATTATAAGGACTTGACAACCCTGCGTCCACTGTCATTTGAATGGGAAAATTTGCAGGCGAGGCACACACTTCAGATACTGTTCTCCGCATTCAGCTTCACTTGTTCATGAAACAGCATGCCACGTACGTACAGCAATGAAGAATATGCAGATATCGTCTAATTTTACGGATTCTGCGATGGTAATGCCAGTGTTGCAGAGAGGAATACAAGTGGATATACCCAATCGCGCCACGTTTACTTGCAGCAAAAAAATTGTTATAGATAATATTCTTCCTGACTTAAAGGGAGGCTAATCTCCCTTTACAAAAACGTTTTTCCATTGAATGAGCCGTGGGTGTTATGATAATGCTGGTGGCAATATCCTACAAACTAAACATTACATAACTGGCAACAACTCACCAGCCCCTCTCCTCCCTCCCTCCCTACTCTCTCGCAAGCCATAAAATTTGAATTTAATCCTTAATTTACAGTCGATTTTTGCAAAAGAATTGCAGGAATGCATGATGTTAAAGAATCAATAGACTACGTAAAGTTTCTTCTTAAAATTCGTTTATACTGATAGGATATGGGATTTTTATGTACAATACAGTATAAACTAATAATACTCGTCTCCCGTCGCCCTGCCAAGCGCTCACCCAATGGCACATACGAAGCCACGAAACTTTACACTTAAATAGCCGAATACTGGATACTGAACTGGTTTCACAGAGAGTATATGTGATGAACAAAATATACTAAAAATTGTATGACAGATCATTGGTGTAAGTTTTTGTCATACGTCACATTACACCCTGTACATACCGTGTATATATATATAATCATCGTCATCATTAGCCATAACTAGTCCACTGCTGAACAAAGGCCTCCCCCAACCTTTACAACGAATTCCTTGACTGAACCAATGTTTGCCATGTTTTCCCCGCAAATTTCTCTATCTCATCTCTCCATCTCCTGTCTGGTCTTTTTGTGCTACGCTTACAATCTCTTGGTGTCCAGTCAGTCAGCATCTTTCTCCATCGGTTATCCCTTGTTCTTGCTAATTGGCCTGCCCACCTCCATTTCTGTTTTTTTGTAACTTCTATATCTTTGACTTCAGTCTGCTCTCTCACCCAAGTTGATCTTTTCCTGTCTCTTATAGATATTCCCAACACTGACCTTTCCATTGTTCTCTGAGAACGAATTAATTTATTTTCCACTGATTTTGTCAGTTTCCGGGTCTCACAACCATACGTCATAGCTGGAATTATACATTCATTATATACTCTTCGTTTCATACAAACTGATAAGCTACTTTTCATAATGTCTCTATGTTTACCGAAAGCTTTCCATCCAATTGTAATGCGTCTTTTTATTTCACTATCATGATTTTTTGTTAATTTTAGTATTTGTCCCAAGTAGTTGTACTCCTCAACTTCTTCAAGAATTTCATTGCTTATGCTGATGACACTCTTTGGTGTTTGTGGATTAAACATTAGTTTTACTCCGGTTCATCTTCAGTCATACCCTCAGACCTCTCTGTTGAGGTCATTTAACATTTCTTTCAATGCCTCTGCTGTTTGTGAGATTAGGACAATGTCATCCGCAAATCTTCAATGGATTAGCTTTTCTCCCTCTATGTTGACTCCTTTGTTTTCCCTATACAGCTCTCTGAAAATACTTTCTAGGCATAGTGTAAATGATTTTGGTGAAATTATCTCCCTGACGCACGCCCTTCTCAATCTTAATTTTCTCAGAGTCCTTATGTAATTTAACTGTAGCAGTTCTCTCTTAATATAATTTTTCGAGCAGTTTTACAATGTTCTCATTCACTCCTTGTTCTCGCAGTGAGCTTATAATTGCTTTGTGCTCTACTGAATCAAAAGCCTTTTTGTAATCAACAAAACCTAAGCACAGTGGTTTATTATACAGGAATATATATATATATATATATATATATATATATATATATATAGAGAGAGAGAGAGAGAGAGAGAGAGAGAGAGATATGATTTATTATACAGGAATATATATATATATATATATATATATATATATATATATATATATATATATATATGATGCTTTTAGAAAATGAGCTTTGAAAGTCATATTTGCAGAAACATACTGTTTTTGACATGTAATGACAAAGCATCGCATTCATATTTGTATGTGAATTAAATAATGTTTAGAGGTTGCTCAAACATCATGTTATGTGCATAGTGTCCTAGATGTATGGATGTTGAACAAGGACAGCATGCTTCAAACTACGACACTGGCTTTTCTACTCCTCGTTTGTTTTGATGTATTCATTATTGAATCAAAACACATTATTCCTGCCGATGGAGTGCTACCTTCTAGTGGTGAGCAGTCCTGCTTACTGCTTCAACCAACTAGGGCCACACTAACGAGCCTACTTGTAGCAGCTGAACTCAAAACACTCCCCCACCTCAGTCATATGCCATCCTGGATGTTTGTATTTGCTGATTTTCTCCCCCCAAGTCTCTTGAGTCCTTCTGCAGTCACAGCCTAGCCGGAAAAGTTGTGTTCTTTGTGGACAGGGATGGAGACAGCGCAGACTCAGATGACAAGGCCACTTCATTCCCCACTTCTCCAGTGACCCTCTTGAGCCAGAACCCCAGCTGGAAAAGGTGAAGGCCCTTCGTGGTTAGAGTTTGCAGAGGAGTGTGGAAAGGCCACCTCAATCCTCACCTTATCTGAGACCCACTTCAGGCAGAATGCCAGGCAGAGGAAGTGGTGATGGCCATTCAAGAGAAGGAATGAGATGGCACGGTGGAGGCTGGCCAGGCCACGTCATTCCACATTCTCTTCTGAAACACTCTTAAGCCACAGCCATAGCCAGAAACGTGGGTGGTGTCCCTTCAGGGGTGGAGATCAGACTACTCGTGAGGTGCTACCTTACAATGGTGAACAAACTTGAGCATTGCATCGACCTAGCAGGGGTCATACTAAGGGCCTATTTGCAGCAGTCATACTATAAGCTCTCCAACCCAGCCACCTGAAGGGGCAAGCCAGTCTGTCTCACTGCCAGTCGCAAACACAGATCAATAGAAGGGGTTGGAGTCAGGAATGACATCCGCCCATAATACCGGCCAAAACCAAACTGGCAAATGAAACTAGTGTAGCCTCCATACACACACACACACACACACACACACACACACACACACACAAAAGTGGGAAAAGATGAAAGAGAGATAAGACAAAAAATGTCTATGACTGTGTTTGTCCTTGCTATCAGGAATTGAGATTCAGAGTTTGCACAGCTGGGTACTGGAACTTGTTCCAAGAAGCAGATTTGGCTCACTGGATCACCCAGCCCCTCCCGTCCCAGGCTGAACATTCCATTGAGGGATGAAATGCTGAAACTCCTGCTCCATCCTTATTGTGAAGAAAAGGGAACCCCAGCTGAGGGCATCATCACCATATTCAGGGCAGTAATGAAAATGTTCTTACGAAGGACGAAACCAAGTTTTGCTTCTTACTCGTCTGCAGCATAAAGATGGCACGGTCTTTCAAAGAATGTGTCAACTCCATAAGTGGTTTCTTTGTTGATTTCAACCTGTAGTAATGCAATTCTTTTTTCGTTCCGAGGTTATTTGGATTAAAGACTGTCCAGCTCACTTCAAACTATTATTATATCATCAATATGGAAATAACTATTTTCTCCTATTCGAGCAGTCTACTCCTATAAACATTAAGTTACATTAATCTTGAGCACCCTAATAATGCAATCACCGTAGAAACCTAATATGATGATAAGTTTCCCTCCCTGATACTGTATATTAGTCCATTAGCATATGTCTAGCATTGGTGCTTCTATCTATAAGAAGAGTACATTGACAAGGATTAGTCTGAATTTTATGTCCTTGGTATCCAGAGTCTTTAAAGTCAGCTTCATGTCCAAGTCCTTGATATTTAGATAACAGACTATCTTTTCACTTGGAAGTTAATATACTTAGAACACATTTCCTGAATAGTGGTTATCTTCATGTTTATAAACTAACCTGTTTAAAATGCTGGACAGTTTCTTAAATTGCACAGACCAGATTTATTAGGCTCCCAGACAGTTCAGTTATATTAATTTCACCTACTATGGACACTACAGTTTTCATACTGGAAAAGAGTTGAACAGGTTATTCAATGCAGTTTATTCCCATGCATTGCCAGGTTAACCTTTACCAACCCATGCACAACTGGTTCCCTTTGTAGTTATAAGTACGGTATATTCCCCAAATTATCTGCTCAAACATTGTTTACAAACTTAATACTTTCCACTATAATGCATGATACAATGGGAGTTGGAGTTGAAACCTGACAATCAGGAAGTTCAAACAGAATGTTTTGCCATTTAGAACCTCTTTACATTTGCCAAAACATCTGTTTTTGAAAATCAGGGAACATTTACTTGATTCGGTTCATAATTTTAATCTAGTTTATGTTGGGATTTTGTTAGTAGGGATATATCAAACGTTAGAATAGCAGAAACCATTCTTTATACAAAGCTTATAGCCTTCATTAACCCGCCCCGTCCTGACCACTTTTCCACCACTGACTCCCCCCAATCCCAACCATTTTTGTAAAAATATTTGTTTGGCTCAAGCCTCCGCTTTTGGTGAGAAACATCGAAAAATCATAGAGAAATCTCTCACCTGAGGTTTAAAATACTCAATACAGGTAGCAGTACCTCCTCACCTTCCTGTGTTTTCTATTAGGCTGGGTACAAAGAAAATGAGTTCTATGGGAGGGTAACCATTCCACACCACTTATAAACGGTATTTATTTATTTATTTATTTATTTGGTACGAATTTATATGTAGTATGAGAATATATTGGTTTACACGCAGTAATATAGGCAATATAAACATTGTTTCACTCATGAAACACATAAACATACCTGACCTTTAATGGTGACATTACCTGATCATCGTTTCTGACTGTTTCTTCCTCTAACGCTATGTAAAGTTTGTCCTCCACATTGTCATCGATTGGGGAATCACTCTGGCCCTGAATTTCGTACCGTGGCATGACATGTCTTTACTGGCCAGATCACTGGTAACAGGTGAATTGCTGAGACAATGGCATGCAGGGGTGGGGGGGTCATGCTGGGTAAGGCATTGTCCCTGCCTGGCATCTTCTAGAGGAGGGTGTCCCGTGTATACGTACCAAAAATCACTTGCGAAAATTGAAAATTGTGCAAATTAGGGACCTTGCAATTGATTTGCATTTATGTACGTCAGCAGGATTGGCAGTGACAAAACATGTGAACATTCATTCACGTCAATGGGATGCGGCGGGTTAAATAACTCTGATTCTTCCTTTAAACTATTCACTCTCTGCCTCAAAAAGATTCGTATCTCACTTTGATCAGACAAATTTTTGGATCATGTACTTCTGTCCTTGATCCTTGTAGTATTTAGCTGAATTGTGTGGTTCCTCCAGCACTTACTCATGTGAGCTAAGTTTTTAGTATATTTTAGTGTTTTTTCTATCTATTTTTAATAAATGTAGATTTTTTTAATATATATATATATATATATATATATATATATATATATATATGTGTATATATATATCTATATATATATATATATATATATATATATATATATATATATATATATATATATATATATATATATATATCTGTATCCAGGAAACAATTTACCACACTGGGTGGTAACCATATAACTGGGGTTTCTGGCAGGGTTAAGTGTCCCCCAGATTCCCCTGTCCAAAATCACTTAACCCGCCGCG
This sequence comes from Coenobita brevimanus, assembly GCF_032717465.1. Lineage (NCBI taxonomy): Eukaryota > Metazoa > Arthropoda > Malacostraca > Decapoda > Coenobitidae > Coenobita > Coenobita brevimanus. The sequence goes on from NC_136982.1 coordinate 12,802,228, forward strand.
TGCCGGCTATTTTTAGCCCTATAGGGAACCCCAGTGCAGGCCATTTTTCAACCTTTTTTGGGGGGGCCAAAATGATAGATTTTGATGTGGAAAATACGAATTTCACCATTAAATTGCTCACTGAGGCTCAGAAATGGGTTTTATTGAGTCTTGCATAATCGTGTACAGGTATAGCTGCTCTCTCACACTCACCATGTATGTGAGAGAAAGCCGTTTTCTATGTAAGGTATACTCAGGTATTTATGCTGGGAAGGTATAGCAATGTTCAGTACACTTTTGATTACTTATTACTTCAGCATCTATCACAATTTGCATGTCTTTCTCACTGTGAATGCATTATCTTACACTTACTTGAAGATAGGTACAACCTGACTTCATTACATATAGTCCTGGCAAATACAAGAAGGTATTTACAACTTGACTTCACTATATAGTCCTTACAGTTGCAAGATAATATTTACAATTTACACTTACATGAAAATATTTACAAAATGCCTTCACTATGTACAGCACTGGGTGAGGCACACAGGCAGAGTGAGGCATAGCGAGCATGAGGAGGGGGGGGACGAGTGAGTGTATGGCCTTGACAGCCTGGGGGATGGTAAAGGAACAGTTACCATACATGCCTGCCAATTTTTACCCACAAATCTTGAAAAATGCGGTCACAGTGTTTTTTTTTTTTCTGTAAACCGTTTTAAAATGACACTGGCACTGGCCACGGAATTATGTCAGACTGTTTTAAAATGACACTGGCACTGGCCGCGGAATTATGTCAGACCGTTTTAAAACGGCACTGGCAAGCGGAGGGTTAATCATAGCATCATTTCAGAGAGCCTCTGAGGGCCCAATACCTGCCCAGGTCCCCAACCAAATGGGCAGATTCGCATGGCCATGTGGAATGTGAGGGGTGTGAAGGAGGAGAGCAAAAGGGTGGATGTGGTGAATGTGTTCAAGAGTATGAGATATGCCATAATGGCATTGTGTGAAATGAAGATGAAAGAGTGAGAAATAGCGGAGTGGGAAGGTGCGAAATGTGTAAGATCGGGAATGAATGGGCGAGGAAGAGGTGTGGCAGAGTGGAATGAGAGACCACAAACGTGTCAGCTCGAGGTGTATGTATGTCAAGTTCAAGTTTGAGAAGGTGAAAGTGGCGGTGATCGTAGCATGTGCACCGTACGAGGACAGGAGTGAGAGAAAGACAGGTTTTGGGATGAGCTGGATGAAATAGTGGGAGAAATGCCCAGGAGCTATAAAGTGATCGTAATGCAAGAAATGAATGGAAAAGTAGGCACTGGTCCTGAGGATGGCATAATTGGTTGCTAAGGAGTATCAGGAGAAAATGATAATGGGAAGCAACTAAACGATATGTGTCAGGAGAGGAGGTTGAGCATTTATCACGTATTTCAAACACAAAGCTGCACATAAATGTTCATGGTACAGAGGGAACGAGGATCGTTTTGAAAGAAGCCTGATTGATTATGTGCTTGTAGAGAGGTCGATGATGGGATTGGCTGCTGATACGAGGGCCGTGATAGGATGATGTGGAGGTCTGTCAGATCACATGACTGGTATGCAAGATCAAGCTGAGAGGAGTGAGGTGGATCAGGAGAGAGAGGAGAAGCGGAGGATCAAAGAAATGTCAGATGATTACAGGACCAAAGTAGAGGAGGAGTTAGAATCAGTGAATTCGAATGAAATGGACCTTGACAGCCTGTGGAATGCATATAGAGATTGCTTAGTTAGGAATGCTAAAACAGTGTGTGGTGTGGCAAGAGTAACAACAAAGAAGAAAGGTACGGCATGGTGAGATGAGGAGGTTAAGAGAGCGGTGGAGGAAAAGAGGAAGTGGGTAAAGTGGTTACAGGACAGGTGTACAGTTGAAATAACAACTGAATATATTGAGAGACTAGTGAAGAGGAAATATAACGAGATAAATGATGATCTAGGAAGAGAAGTGAATGCGAACTACTCTGAAAACAGGAAGTTATTCTGGAAAGAGGTGCGGATATGAAGAAGTGAAAGCGGAGAGAAATGTGATGGTGTGAAGGATGTCGGTGATAGATTATTAACCCATGGGGATGAAATAAGGACCAGAGGGAAAGAATATTTTGAAAGCCTAATGAATGGGATTAGAAAGAGTAAAGCAACTGTAAAAATGATTGGTTTTGGGGATGTGCAGAGAAGGAATGCAGTGCCAGGAGACGTGACACTCGCACAGGTGAAGAATGCTGTAAAGCTGCTGAGAAATGGGAAAGCAGCAAGGGTTAATGAGGTGTATGCAAAACTGCTTAAGTGTAGTGGACAGAGTGGAATTAAGTGCTTGTTGGAGATATGTAGTAAGAAGGCATGGATGACTGAAGCTGTGCCTGCAGAGTGGAAAAAGGGTGTGATTGTACCCTTGTACAAAAATAAGCAAAGCGAGTGCAAGAATTATTGTGGCCTAAGTTTATTGAGTGTGGTAAGGAAGGTATATGAAAGAATTATGATAGAGAAAGCAAGAGAGATATCATAAGTCTTAGTGAGTGACGAATAGGGTGGCTTTAGGAGTGGCAGAGGATGTATGAATCAAATATTTGCAGTGAGACAGATAGCAGAGAAGGCTTTTGAGAAGGACCATAAGGTGTTTATGGCATTCCTGGATTTGGAAAAAGCATACGACAAAGTAGACAGAGAAGGATTGTGGAAAGTTTTGCACATGTACGGTGTAAATGGTAAGCTGCTAAGAGCTGTCAGGAGTTCTTATAAGGGTTAAGGGGCATCTAAGTAAATGGTTCATGATTGGTGTGGGCATGCGACAAGGTTGTGTGATGTCCCCATGGTTGTTCAATATATATATATATATATATATATATATATATATATATATATATATATATATATATATGGGGTAATGAAAGAAGTAAAAACACGAGTGATGAAGAGAGGGATGGCATTGATAGTGAATGGTGATGGATCGAATATCTCATATTTGTTGTATGCTGATGATGCAGTACTGCTTGTAAGTACTGGACGAGAATTTAGTAGGGTAGTGCAGAGTTTTGCTGATGTCTGTGAGTGTCATGCCTTGAGAGTAAATGTAGAAAAGAGTAAAGTGATGGTAACTGAGAGAGAAGGTGACTCCCACTGTGATATTACAGTGAATGGAGAAAGACTGGAATAGGTGAGAGAGTTCAAATACCTGGGTACAGTGATAGTAAAGAGAGGAAAATGTGCTAAAGAAGTTGAAACTGTAGTGTCACAAGGAAGAAAAGTAGCTGGTGCAATTAATGCCTTGATAAGAAACAAAGGCTTGAGTGTTGCAGCTGCACGAGGCTTAGATGAAGGAGTGTTAGTGCCAACTTTAACATACGAATGTGAGACTATGGTGTGGCATGAATATGAAAAATCAAGAGTAAGAGCAATGCACATGGGACTGCTGAGGAATGTATGTGGAGTACAGACGGTGGATAGGATACGAAATAATATGATTCGTGAAAGATGTGGAGTGAGGAAGTTGGTGGACACCAGAATCAAAGAGAGTGTACTGAGATGGTATGGTCATGTGGAGAGAATGGATAACAATAGAGTGGTGAAAAGGGTATATCTGAGCGATTTTGAAGGAGAGAGGAGGCGAGGTAGGCCAAGGAGAAGGTGAAGAGATATGGTGGATGAGTGTGTGAGGAAGAGAGGTTTGGAAGTTGGTTAGGCTAGGGAGCTGACAAGATATCGAGCTGGCTGGATTAATGTTGTGAGGAGAAGTGCATGATTAGGGATTTGGCACCCCTTTTTATCGAGGCATCGTCCGGATTGACTCAATCGGATACGTTTATGTGAAGCTATAGAATGTGGTGAATGTTTTTGGCGTATCTGATAGAGCCAGGATTCCCGGGGTGTGAATGATGAGTGAATGGAAGCACGGCCCATTGGATTGGGCAAAATTGGGCTGTCTGAACATTGCTACTCCTCACCCTGCCCTAGAGTGGAAAAGGATGTCCGGATGATAATATATATATATATATATATATATATATATATATATATATATATATATATATATATATATATATATATATATATATATATGATCATCATCATCATCATCATCATCATCAGTCATAACTAGTCCACTGCTGAACAAGGCCTCCCCCAACCTTTTCCACGAATTCCTTGACTGAGCCAATCTTTGCCAAGTTTTCCCTGCAAATTTCTCTATCTCATCTCTCCATCTCCTGTCTGGCCTTTTCTGCTACGCTTACATTCTATTGGTGTCCAGTCAGTAAGCCTCTTGCTCCATCGGTTATCCCTTATTCTTGCTATATGGCCTGCCCACCTCCATTTCTGTTCCTTTATAACACCCTCAATATCTTTGACTTTAGTCTGCTCTCTCACTCAAGTTGATCTTTTCCTGTCTCTTAAAGATATTCCCAACATTGACCTTTCCATTGTTCTCTGAGAACGGATTACTTTATTTTCCATTGATTTTGTCAGTTTCCAGGTCTCACAACCATATGTCATAGCTGGGATTATGCATTCATTATCTACTTTTCGTTCCATACAAACTGGTAAGCTACTTTTCATAATGTCTCTATGTTTACCGAAAGCTTTCCATCCAATTGTAATGCATCTTTTTATTTTGCTATCATGATCTTTCATTAATTTTAGTACTAGTCCCAAGTAGTTGTACTCCTCAACTTCTTCAAGAATTTCATCACTTATTCTGATGACGCTCTTTGGTGTTTGTGGATTAAACATTGCTTTAGTTTTACTTCGGTTCATCTTCAGTCCTACTTTCAGACTTTCTCTGTTCAGGTAATTTAACATTTCTTGCAATGCCTCCGCTGTTTCTGAGATTAGGACAATGTCATCTGCAAATCTTAAATGGTTTAGCTTTTCTCCATCAATGTTCACTCCTTTGTTTTCCCAATCTAGCTTTCTGAAAATACTTTCTAGGCATGCTGTAAATAATTTTGGTGAAATTGTATCTCCCTGACGCACGCCATTCTCAGTCTTAATTTTTTCTGAGTCCTTATGTAATTTAACTGCAGCAGTTCCCTCTTTATATTAATGTTTTCGAGCAGGTTTACAATGTTCTCATTCACTCCTTGTTCTCGCAATTAATTTATAATTGCTATGTGCTCCACCGACTCGAAAACTTTTTCGTAAGCAACAAAACCTAAGCACAGTGGTTTATTATATAGTTTTCTCAAATAGCTGGTTCACTGTAAGTAGATAATCAATGGTCGAATACCCTCTTCGGAATCCTGCCTGTTCACGAGGTTGGTTTTCTTCCAAAATTGTTGTTATTCTGTTTGTAAGGACTTTAGTCAAGAGTTTGTAAATGCCTGGTAATAAGCTAATGGGTCGACAGTTACTAAGAGCTTTTGAGTCACCTTTTTTGTGGAGTAAAATAACTATTGCATTACACCATGTTTTGGGAATTTTCTTCTGTTTTATGCAGTGGGTAAATAAGTGAGCAAGTCTATTTTGTACTTCTACTCCGGCATCCAGAAGTAAATCTGTTACTATTCCATCTTCTCCCGGAGCCTTCCGTCTTTTCATATTTTTAAGACAAATATTTACTTTGGTGTTACCTCAGGTATTTCACTTGTGTCAACTGAAATGTTAGCTATTGGTATATACATATATATATATATACATATATATATATATATATATATATATATATATATATATATATATATATATATTCAGTAAAAGTCCTTTAATATGGAATGTAGTAGCCCACAGACCTTCCTGATTATCAGATTTCCCGGACTATCAGACAGGTACCTGAAGATGCTCAAAATACACCCCAGGAAATAATAATAAATTCTAATAATTTAAAAAAAGATAGTTTTTTTTTTTTTTTTACTTATCTTTGCAGTGTACTGCAGATGTAGGCTGTTTGAGGTGCGGAACTTGATAGTTTGGCTCACCTGTTTTGGCTTTTTTTTCTATATTTTTCGACTTTTTCCTGATTTTTCTCTATGTTTTACCTCAAAAAGCTATAAATTACCCTGGGCTTCCAAAACATCAAGTTTTCCGAACCACTGGATGCCGGATTATCGGAAGTTCACTGTACTGCAATATATACAGTACTCGTCAAAATTATTCAGCGTTGTCCGCCAGGTGCGCAATACTTATGGCCAAAAAAAAAATCACCCATTCTTGGGGGTTAAAATTAAGCCACAAGTTTGTGCCGCGAGCATGATGTCATGGTAGCCTGAGGCCTTCCGACGCGCTGGTTGGTTCCCGCCTCAGTTGCCCACGGGCTGCCTGAGAGAGAGGAACTCCGCTGCGTGTCCCTCTCACATTGCGCCATTTTTTACCGAGTGTCCCGCAGTGTTTTGGGGTTCACCACTTTGTTATGGCACCTACCCATGAACTATTGAGTGAAATCATATCCCAGATCATTGCTCTAAAGGAGGCAGGCCACCAGACAAAGGAAATTAGTGAATTGGTTGGTGTGGCACGATCGACAGTGCGTCGTTGGTGTGCACAGTTTCAGTTGGAAAACAGTGGTGAAGTTCCCACAAAGAAACCAAGGTCTGGTAGGCCTAGGAAAACTTCCCCAAGGTCTGTTAATGTTTTAAAACGTGCAGTGGAGTTTAATCCTTGTGTAAGTGCAAGGAAAATTAAGGAGAGCAACCCGGAAGTGTTTGGTGAGGTGTCTGTGAGAACAGTGTCTCGTAGGGTGCATGAGCTTGGTTACACAAGTCATAGGCCTGTGAAAAAGCCTCTTCTCACCAAGAGCCAGAGAATTCGTAGGCTTGCCTTTGCTAATAAATATCTAAACTGGGGTGAGGAGCAATGGTTGTCAGCGTTGTGGTCTGATGAGGCAACGTTTAGTGTTACCTGTAACATAGGAGCACATGTGTATCGACGCAAAGGTAGTGACCCACTTGACCCATGGTATGTAGAAAGCACAGTTAAACATCCTGATTCACTCATGGTGTGGGCTTGTTTCTCGGGTCAAGGTTTGGGGAAGCTTGTTGTGCTTCCCAAGAATGTTAGAGTGAATCAGGATGTTTACCTGGAACTTCTGTGTGATCAATTACCAGACTCATTCGAGCTAACAGGTGCACGAGTGTTTCAGCAGGACGGTGCACCTGCTCACAAGGCCAAATCGGTCACCAATTGGCTTCATGACTGTGAGGTATCATTCATGACAGACTGGCCAGGAAATAGCCCAGACCTCAACCCAATTAAAAACCTCTGGTACCTCGTAAAGAAGAGTCTCCAGGGGAAGGACGTTAGCTCTCTGCCTAAGCTGGAAGCTGCCATTTGTGACTCCTGGGACAAAATACCCCTCCAGCACCTCAGGAGCCTCGCCCTTTCACTTCCAAGATGTCTCAGGTCCGTGAAGAAACGTAAAGGCTACACTACGAAGCACTAAAGGTAAATAAAATGCATTATTTATATGTTTTTTTCAATGTTGAAAGGTTTGTTTCTTAGGAGGGATGCAGGGGGCTTAATAATTCTGACGAGCACTGTATATATATATATATATATATATATATATATATATATATATATATATATATATATACATACATACATACAGTATTCCCTCTAATATCCGAACGCCCAATATCCGAACATCCCCACTAACCGGACATAATCATCCCGGGATCCAATATTCCCAAAATGGTCCGAAAACCACAATAAATAAAAAAATAAAAAAATTTCCTGCCTGTAATTTGAACTTGGCACACGGGGTGCGGGACAGCTTTGTTGTGATGCGTCATTCCTCCAACATCCGCTATAGCGCCCCTGCATCCTACCCACTTTCCGCCTGTCTCACGTTGCGAGTGAACGCACGTCGTCATGGCTGCCCACGTGCTCGCTTTTGTGGTGGTGCCTTACCTGCTGCAGGTGCTACTGCTGCTCTCGTGCCTCTCCTTCGTGTGTGTGATGATGGCCCTGCCACCTGAGAAGAGGAAGAGAGTGGTGTTGACTCTGAAGAAGAAGCGGGAGATATTGGAGAAAGTAGATGCGGGGTTGTCTTCTTCACGCATCCTCCGCGAATTTAACCTGGCCCAATCTACTTTGTTTGATATTAACCCCTTATGCTCAGCCAATGGACAGCCGACCCCCCCTGGGTGGTGGCGTTGTATCACGGTCTGAGTACCTGTAGGAAAATATTAGCCAAAAATCAGAGATTAACCCTAGAACATTATACTTGGTATGGCAGATAGTACTTACATTCAGCTTTCTCCAGAGAGAGGTGTTGAGCCTTCGTGGACTACCCAAGGACTTGTGGAGACTTACAAAGTTGGGTAACAAAATCTTCACTTTCACACCTCCAGCAACCCGGTTTCCCCTCTACCACAGCTTCGTTTTATCACAGTAAACTTTATACTACAACGTATAGGTGGTTTGGAATCCGTATTTGTGCACTAAGCACTGAAAATAAGGCTAAAATCAACGAAGCATACGGCCGACATGCAGCACGGCGGCGGTCTTCCCGTCACTCAACAAACATTTCCATTTTCACAGCTAAAAACACGTATACTACATTATTTTCAATCATATTACTTCCCAAAAGATCACCACAGCGCGTTTTTTATTCTGCCTTACGCCTGTCAGTTTATTCTCGTTCCTGTCGGCCGCTCGCACTGACTCGGAAGAGCTAGAACTCGCCATAATGTCACTTTGAAAGCCTGCAGTAAACTGATGCTAAACAGGGGCAAACCGTACGAAAAAAAGCTAGTGTGACAGCTGGGGAAACAAGCGTTTCCTATTAGCATAAACTGCTTGTGAGAGGAGAGCACAGATTTACAGTTCTGAGCAGTCAGAGCGCTGCCATGTATCACAGCCAGGCTGGCCGGGCCATGGTGGGGGGGGAGGGGGGAAAAACGCAATACTTGGCAACAACGGAGGTCAGTAGTACAAAGGTAATGTATGCTAATTGTAGCTAAAGGGAGATGGTACTGATAGACAATACCAGCTGGAACATCCTTGCCCACGTTTATTCAAAATTAACTCGAATCGCAAACGCGACGATCCACCGTTATGTCCTTTTCGGCGAGTGTCGCAAATGCAACGCCCCGTGTTTTAAGGGTTAAGAGATCCCGAGACAAATTCATGCAATACACGGCTGACTTCTCGTCGAGAAGCAAACACAAAGTGGAGAGGAAGGTGATGTTTACTCCCAAGTTTGCTGAAGTCGACCGCTCCATGTTGATTTGGTATTGACAGCAACATGCTGCTGGTGTGATAGTACGTGGTACGGGGCTGAAGGCTGCTGCTGAGAAGTTCGCCAGGCTTCACGACACCCTAGACTTCAAGGCATCCGAGGGTTGGCTCTTCGCCTTTAAGTTACGGCATGGCCTTACCAACCGCAAGGCTCATGGCGAAGCTTTGGACGCTAACGAGGATGGAGTTGACGAGTTTCGGCACAAGGTGAAGGGCTTGATTGACAGGGAGGGCCTCACTCTCGGTCAAGTGTACAACGCTGACGAAACTGGTTTATTCTATCGCTCTTTGCCAACAAACACTCTAGCCGAGGAGACGGAGAAGCGTGTACCTGGCCGCAAGCTCTGCAAGGAATGGATATCTGCTATGTGTTGTGCCAATACTAACGACATGCACCGGCTTAAGCCCGTTATTGTTGGCCGCACAAAGCAGCCTTGGTGTCTTCGTGGGGTGATGGATGTCCTTCCTGTTGGCCGCGCAAAGCAGCCTCGGTGTCTTCGTGGGGTGATAGATGTCCTTCCTGTCGTCTGGTACCATTCTTTGAAGGCATGGTTCACAGCCCAGATCTTCAAAGACTGGTTCCACCACCATTTCGTTAAGGAGGTCACACATTACCAGACGGAGAAACTGGGAATCCCACGCGACCAGGTAAAGCCCCTCCTTCTCCTCGACAATGCACCTGCCCACCTGTGCGACAAGGACTTGGTGGCTGAGAATGGCCACATTAGGTGCATGTTTCTGCCACCTAATACGACTGCTCTCATCCAACCAATGGACCAAGGAGTGATCGAGGCAACGAAGAGGCTGTACCGGAGGAAGTTCCTGAACGAGGTGATGGTTGTTCTTGAGGACGAAGACGAGCGCAGGGAGGGACAGGACACGCGAGGCCAGCGGACTTTGGAAAACCTTCCCCGCTACAACATCAAGTCTGCAATCTACAACTGGGAAGGAAATCCCTGTCAAGACTCTAGAAAATGGTTGGTCTTGTCTGCTTCTTGGAATGGATGTGGAGTACGATTTCCTAGGTTTTGACGTGGATGACTTCCATGCACGTCTACATATGCATGGTGACGATGTTGATGTGGACGACGTGCGTGAGTGGTTGGATGACGACAAGGGCGATCCTAGGTATCAGACCCTGTCTGATAACGAGATCGCATCTTCAGTTGCAAGTATCAGTACCCAACTTGAAGATTCTGACGAGGACGGCGACGATGATGCGGACTCCTCTCAGCATGACACAACTCTAGCCATCCCCAAGCTGAGCGCACTCTGGGAACACCTAGAGTTCGTTCTGGACTACTGTCATAAAAGACTTTGTAGTAACTTGTAGAGAAGTTTTGTTGTTTAGTTGTCACTCTCAATTTCTTGTAGTAGGAATTAAAGATGAATACAGTGAGTTGACCTTAATTTATTATCTTCAGAGAAAATCTAAGTTGAGCAGGGTATGTCTTACAGAGACAATATAATAAGTAAGTCTAGTTGGGCCCCTCTTTCTTGTTCACTCTCTCCACTACCTGTCGGTTCTAATGCTAGCCTCCTTCTGAGCTCTGCTTCCTAAATTCTGGTGAAACAGGGGTCGTGTCACGTGTGTTACACTGTGGTTGGAAAGTTCCAGAAACCTGTGTGTGAGTATGTGTGTATGTCACTAGGCTTTGTTCGCATGCTATCTCGCTGACACACTACCTACATCATGCCCTGACTTTGCTACTTCCTGTGTATGGTCATTTCCTCAGTTAACTTGCAAAATCATTTCCCTTTCCAAGGCTTGCATGGAGCTGTCTATTTATCTATCTATCTATTATGATTTGTAATTATAATATGGACTCATAACATTGCTCGGCCACGCTGCTGAAGGTCCTCCAACAGCAATCATCATTGACATATGCTAACCTATTAGTACATAATATTGATTATAATATTGTATACATATAATATTCATAGTAAATTGCAATGGTTCAGTAATATTACATATTAAACAAGTTGTATACATATTTGAATAAATGCACTAAAGGTAAACTGTTTAATTGTAATACAGTATGTACATGGGTTATTGTAGTGAAATGCATACACGCAAGAAAAAAAAATAGTTTAGAATTAAGATTATGGTAAGAGTTATTAATATTTCATTTAAAGATAATGGTACTGGTATGCCATACTTCTATATCATGGGTCATTCTTCTTTACATATATATATATATATATATATATATATATATATATATATATATATATATATATATATATATATATATATATATATAATTAATACTATATACAAAATATGTACACTTCATTCAGGGGGGGTTAACTTGGATGTTAACTCTCCCCCCACTAAATACTGACTCCAAATTTGCAATTCTTGCATGCATTCTGTGCATTGCGAACAGCAGTACTGCAAATACAATGCAGAAGATTATAAAGACAGTAGGTGCTGGGCTATACACATAATATGGGTTGAACATACTCAAACTCAAATCTTCCCAGGGCTTCATTGTTTCATTGATCAGTTGCATAGTTTCAAATGTAGGTGAAGTCAACTTAATACTTGTGCTCATGTTTAAGTCCATATCAGGCAGTGGGTGGAAATGTTTGTGTGTATGATAGAGGATGGCATAGTGATTGATTGTGGATAAAGTAGACATGGCTGGTGTAAATACCGCACAGTAGTCTGGTGCTATGTATAATCCTGGGGCTGAAGTATGAGATGGTGATATATCTGGACAGACTATGTAAACTGATGTGTTATGAGTGAAATAAAAAAACTGCAAGTATCCGATGCGTTGATGGTGTACAAGTTTATCTGGAGCAAAAGTGAAATTGCAATGATTATGAATATTGTCATTTCTTATGATAGCCATTTCACAAGGGACTGTATCAGTAGGCTGAAACGTGAAAATGTACGCAGGACAAAGATGAACAGCATGTAAGGATGTGCGGCACTTTCGTTCAATCGTTGATTCACTTGCGAAAGTGACAGTGTTCCGTCTCTTGGAGACCATGATGAGTTCGGTGTCTGTGTTGATGTTGATGATGACCAAAGTGTTGTTATTTTTATAGGGGAAGGGATGTATTTGGTATACTGTGAACAGGTCTTCAGTTATGAATGGTACATGAACTACTACTGATGTTGGTGTTAGTGTTGCTTCTAAATATGGATAATATTGCATGAATTCCCTACTTCGGAACAAAGGCTTCAATTTATGTTTATGTATGCCTTGACTAATTATCTGACGTAGCTCATGAACTGGGAGTAAGTCATTTGTGATCTTGGCATCACCAGCATTCGAAATTCCTTGCATAAGTGCCCTGTAACGATCTCTAGTGTTGTCTAATTGTAGTAGAATCGTGTCATTATGTTCTGTGATGATGGAGAAGTGTTGGAAAAGTGTTATGTTACGTTCCATTTAATTAATTTTATCTACACTTTCGAGAGCTATGTTTTCTGCCTTTTTCAGATTTTTCACAATTGTCTTCATTGCTGAGTTCTGTCCTGTGATGAATTTATCTTGGTATGTTAGTACCTGAGCTATTTTAATAAATTTGTTGTTTATTTCTTTAAGGTCATCCTCTGTAGCCAATCCAAAGATGTTCCCAAGAACTGCGCCACCCAGGTCGAACAAACTGCGCTTTTGGCGAGTACGTGTGATGTTGTTCCTGTCGCTCAATACCTCCGTTCCGTAAGATGGGAGATCTTGGATCATGATGAGCATAGTTGACTTTGCCTGTTCTATTTTCCATTTTGCTAACTTCACTATTTCATTCACTTCCTTTGTGTTATGTGCTTGTGAAACATAGCTTCCTATCATGAAGTCCAGGGTTCGCATAGGCTTCGCGAGGTTTTCTAGATAAGAAGGTAATTCATACAAGTAATCCAGACTTATTTCAGTACTCATGACGTCTTTTACGATTGAAGTCGTGGCCGTTGGAGCTATGAGGCATCCTTGTCGTACTATGTGTTGGGGGTCTAAGTGCGCATATCCTCTTGCTATGTAGAGGAGAATCCATAGCATAAGTCCCTTCATCGTTACCTACAGAAAAAAAAAAAATCTATTAGTGTCCTAATATGGTCAGGCTGTGGTCGATGATAGTGATGATGTGCGTTACGGTTTATTGTTATTTCATTTATAGAAGGAGTTGAAATCGATATTTAATTCTCGTAAATGATGTACTGTAGATGTTATTGGAACAGTTGCACCTATGTTTGATTGTTTGGTATATGACCTTAACTTCTTTTTGTAATCATTGTTGTTTTCTTGCTTGGTTTCTTGAGGTATGTTCGCCTGTTCGTTTGTATCCGATGCTGAATAATTATTGGATAGATCCCTTGAAACTCGTTTTAAATGGTCAATATGAACTTGTTTCTCTTTGCCAGTTGACAATGATTTAATTAAAACTTTGTTTGCTTTTAAGTTAATTACTCTATATGGGCCCTCAAATTTGGGGGATAATTTATTGTCTCTCGTATGAATGATACCATAAACAATGTCTCCTAAGCTGATAGGTGAATCTCTTGCCTTCTTGTTAAATGCCTCCATCATTTCTTCCTTGGACATCGTTAATTGTTTTTTGACTCTTTTATGTATGTCCTGGAATTCACGTAAACGGAGTTTAATCATCGTAATTGTATATGGGCAGACTGTCACCTTCTAGGAGCTCATATGGTAGATTTTTATCTGTCCCATATATAATGAAATGTGGTGTGTCACCTATGGATTTACTCATAGATCCATTAATTGAGGCTTCTACTCTGGGAATCCAATCATCCCAGCTTGCATAATTTTCACTGAGAATGTGTCGTAGCACATCTAATACTTTTTTGTTTTGTCTCTCTACTAACCCATTAGATGCTGGGTGATAGGCTAAAACGTTAACCTTTTTGATGTTGTATTGTTTACATATTTCTTGTAAGATCTCAGAATTAAATTCTCCTCCATTATCACTTATTATTACCTTTGGGGTAGTAAAGCGACATATTACATTATCTGTTATTGCCTTTGGTACTGTCTCTGCTGTCTTATCTTTAATTGGGGCTAAAATGGCATAACGGGAAAAATGATCCGTTGCTACGAATAGGTATAGGTTATTATTGTATGATAATGGCATCTTGAGTAAATCAGCAGCGACAACGTCCCATGGCTGATGTGGTACAGGGTAATTACCCATCGGTGCAGGTGTGATTGGGTATCCTTTGTGTTTTGCACATGATTCGCATCTGTCTATATGATTGTTTATATCTTTTCGTAATGAAGGCCAGTAATATAACAGGTGGGCTTGTTTGAATGTCTTATCCTTTCCAGGATGTCCTGTATGTGGGCTATCGTTTATCGTTCGTAATACTTGAGGTATCATGTCATTAGGTACTACCAACTGGTTAGTATTTCTTTGGCGTTTTGGTTGTTAAGAGTTAATCTTGTATAATGTATTATTGACCATTGTGAATTGTTGGAGTGGTACATGCAGTTTGGGTAATTGTATGTCATCTCCACTTTCTAACTTGTATACAACTTTAGACCATATTGGGTCAAGTCTTTGTGCCTTTGCGATATCCTCGTGGTTTGGGATATTTCCTTTGAGATCTAATGCCGCGACCTGAATTGTGTTCGGGTTCCTAGATAATGCGTCAGCTACTATGTTTATTTTACCTTGTATATGATGAATTTGTACATTGTAGTTTTCAACTGTATATTTCCATCTTGCTCTCCTCCCAGAAAGGAGTTTTTCTTTAAACATACCCACCAGTGGTTTATGGTCGGTGAATAAGTGGATTTCCTAACCATATACCAAATCTCGAAACTTTTGTAATGCAAAAACCACTGCAAGTGCCTCTAAGTTTGTAGTGCAATAATTTTCCTCTGCACCTTTTGTTTGTCTGCTGGCAAATGCAATTGGTTGATTCTTTCCTCTTTTATCTTCCTGCACCAGTACAGCCCCTAATCCTTTAACTGATGCGTCTGTACAAATAAGAAATGATTTTGTGTAATCCGGATATGCTAAAAGAGATGCATTTGTTAGTTTAATTTGTAGATTGTTAAATGCCCTTTTTTGTTCTTCTTCCCATTGGAATATAGCATCTTTTATGAGTAGTTGGAATAGAGGAAAGGCTATATGAGAGAATTGTGGTTAGAATGACCTATAGTACCCAGCTAGACCTAAAAATTGTCTAACTTCGTCAGTCGTAGTGGGTTCAGGAAAATCTCTCACTGCCTGTATTTTGTCATCCGTGGTGTGACTACCATTAGAACTTAATTTGTGGCCTAAGAAATTTATTTCCTTAAAGCAAAATTTGCATTTTGAAAGCTTAATTTTTAAATCAGCATCACTAAGCTTTTGTACAGTAAGGGAGGAAGGTAGAGTCCCAGAGGATTGGAAGTCAGGTATAATTATTCCCTTGTACAAAGGAAAAGGGGAAAAAGAAGTGTGTGGTAATCATAGGGGCATCTGTCTTCTTAGTATAATAGGAAAAGTGTATGGTAGGATACTTATTGACAGAGTTAGAGAAAGAACAGAGAAATTAGTTGGAGAAGAACAGGGAGGCTTTAGGAAGGGAAGAGGTTGTGTAGATCAGATATTCATTCTTAGATCTTTAGTGGAAAAGTTTCTAGAGAAGGGAAAGAAGTTGTATGCGGCTTTCATGGATTTGGAGAAAGCATATGACAGGGTGGATAGACAAGGATTGTGGAAAGTGTTAAGAATATGTGGAGTAGATGGGAAGTTGTTGAATGCTGTGAAGAGTATGTACGATGGTGCAAAGGCTGCAGTGCGTGTGGATGGTGAACTAAGTGAATTATTCTCTTTGAAGGTTGGGTTGAAACAGGGATGTGTCATGTCTCCATGGTTGTTCAATCTGTACATGGATGGGGTAATAAAAGAGGTACAAGGTAGGGTAATGGATGTTGGAGTGGCCCTGGTGAGAGAGGATAGTGTTTGGAAACTCCCTGTACTGTTGTTTGCAGATGATACTGTGCTGTTGAGTGAAGACGAAGGGGAGCTGCAAGGCTTGGTGGATGAGTTTGGGAGAGTGTGTAAGAAACGGAATCTAAAGGTGAATGTAGGGAAGAGTAAAGTGATGGTCTTTGAGAGAGGTGAAGTCAGTGAATGGACAGCGAGGTTGGATGGTGAGGAATTGGAAAATGTGAGTACGTTTAAGTACTTGGGTAGTGTGATGAGTAAGGATGGAGGTTTGGAGGGTGAAGTGCTTGAAAGGGTACAGCAGGGAAGAAAGGTTGCTGGTTCTTTGAAAGCAGTGATAAGAAACAGGGAAGTGAGCATGGAAGTGAAAAAGTTACTACATGACAGTATTGTGATACCAACTCTACCGTACGGAAGTGAAGCTTGGACGTTGTTGGAAGGACATAGGTCAAGAGTGAGAGCAGTGGAAATGAGTTATTTAAGAGGAGCCTGTGGAATCACATGGAGAGACAGGCTGACGAATGAGGATATAAAAGAGCGTTGTGGTGTGGATGTGGATGTGATAGGAAGCGTTATGAGGAACACACTGAGGTGGTTTGGCCATGTGGAGAGGATGGAGGGTGAAAGACTGACGAAGAGAGTGTATGTGAGTGAGGTGGAGGGGGGAAGAGGGAGGGGGAGGCCGAGGATGAGATGGAGGGATGGGGTGGAGAGGTATATGAGAGAGGGGGGTGTGAGTTGGGAGCAGGGCAGTGAAATGGCGGGGGACAGGGCGACCTGGAGGCGATTTGTTTGTGGCCACCCCAAACGGGATTGAGGTGTCTGGCAATAGATAGATAGATAGAAGTCTAATTTCCTGAGATGATCCGTAATATTCTTCGTTGCGATGATAATATTGTCAAAATAAACAAATATTCCTTGTCCTAAAATTCCGGACAATAATTCATAAGACGCTGGAATGTGCCTGGGGCTGTCCTCAGTCCCATCGACATTCTTGTATATTGGTAATGGCCTCTGTTTGTGGAAAAGGCAGTGTATTTACGTGACTCCTCTGAAACCGGTATCTGATAATAGCCGTTTAGGAGATTGATGGTTGAGAATATGTTATTCTCAGGTCCAATATTCTGTAGAACGTCGCTTAGCAATGGCATGGGAAATCGGTCTGGGATTGTGTGATTGTTTAGTTTACGGTAATCTACTACTGCACGCATTTCTCCATTTCGTATGGGCACGAAGAATAATGGGGCATTCCACGGGGAGACTGAAGGCTCAATAATTCCAAGTTTTAACATGTCATCGACATACTGATTTGCAAGTGTACGTTGGGAGTGTGGGATGCAGTAAGCTGGTACGAAAATTGGTGGTGTTTCTGGGTGCACATTAATCTTGTGATTAATCAGGTTAGTACACCCTAATTGTTCTCCGGGTAATGGTACGGTGTCCCTGTGTGTTTCCAGCAGAGTTAACAAATTTTCTTCATCAAATTCACCTGAGTGAATTAAATTCTCTTTTATGCTTTCTCTATCTGTACATTTTATCTCACTTGTCACTCCAGCTATAACTATTTCCTTCACAGGGCCCGGACATTTTTCAGTATTAACTATGCAAGTCCCCTTTTTCAACTGAACTTCCCCATTCATGTGATTAATTATGAATATCTGAGTTTGCCCTTCGTCGTTCATCTGACATAATGCGTTTTCTACTGACAATCCTTTTACTTTACATAATTCTTCTAAGACAAGAACAGTACTATTCCATAATTTGCTCTTTATGGTAACTTTCATGTAGGAATTAGGTGGTATAACTAAATCATTGGTGAGATGGGCTGGAAAAACTGATAAATCAGTAGTGTTATCTGGGTCACTAATTCTGGAGGATGGGGCTGGTGGTGGGAGTGGATCTATACACTCATCTGTTTGTGTATGTTTGTTTAAGCCTTTAATATTACCAATTCTTTTTGGTTTTCTTTTACTAATCGGTGAGGGCTCTGATGGTATTTCCTCTATGAATTCATTGTCAAAGTCTATTCCATTCATTTGTGGGAGTATAGTTATGTTCTCTGCTCTCATGGATCTTAAGCCCAGTAACATATGAGCTTTAATTGCTAAGTTTTCAACGATATAGAAAAATGCAGAGAATGGTCTTGTAGTCTCTGTGAAACTGATATTTAACCTTATCATACCTTTCTCTGTAATTTTTTTTCCCATGTACCGTATATAAATCTAAATCAGCTTCTTCCAGAAAAGGTTACTTTCTTCTTATTTCTAAGAATTCTATTTATTTCTTCATGTGTTATTAAGTTCACTGGAGAGCCTGTATCTAAAAATAAGGAAACGTTTTGATTCTCACATACAGCTGGTATCAAGATACACTCATTTCCCAACATGCCTCCTATGTGAATTTTAGACTTGTTTTTCTTTACGTTTGTTCGTTTTTTGTTATGACTTGGTCTTCACCCGATTTGAACACAGACACAATTTTTTCTACTGTTTTGTAGTCACTGGTCCAGTGCCCTTGGTATCTATGATGCCTACAGTAAGGACCAAATCCTTGTGTCTTATGTCTATCCTCTTTTGCTTTGATAAAGCATTCATACCTTGTGTGTCCTGGTTTTGCACGGTAATGACATAGAATGGACCTATCTCTTGACCGTGACCTACTAGGTGACTTCCCATAAGTAGTGTTGTTTATGGCATGAGACCCGCTCGGGCTGCGCGAAAACTTATGAAATTGCCTGTAGCCTGGTGTTTGTGATCGAACCCTCGTCACATTTGGTTGTTTGCTCTGCCTGCTTTCGGGTCGTGATTGATTTTGTTCTCTGTTTGGGGTTGGTGTAGATGATTTGACAGCTGATACTGTCTCAGGTACTCTCATTCTACTAGAATGTGCGGGTGTGTCGACCATACCTGCTTTACTGCACTGCATCTCTACGTCATTCATTAAGTCTAGTAAGCACATGCCTGGGGTGTACGCGATCGTCTTGGCGATCTTAAGGGTCCTATCAGGTAATTTACACAAGGCAGCTACATAACCAATGCAGTCCACGATGAGATCTGGGGACATCTTTCCATCATCTGTTATCCAATTTGAGTTTTCCAAAGTAACTAACAATGTTCTTTTGATTGTGGAGACATCAGCAGTTATTTCACTGAGCACATGGTTTGTAGTGTGCTCCCTTACAAGATCTACAATCTTATGTAATTCTGGAATTATACCTGGCAAGAAGTTCATACCTCCAGAAAATTTCTTCAAAAATTCAGTTTTAAATTCATCATATGTCCTAGCCTTGAGGAGCTTGTCTGATCGCAATAAATTGCTTGCTGGACATCTTTCCTGGCTTATGCAAGATGAAAGAATGGCAATTTTCTCTTGTTCATCAAGTATGTGGCGCTTGATGAACATTTGTTCGCACTGACTGACCAATGAACTGACGTCAATGTGATCTTTTTCTGTGCCAGAGAATTTTGGGGCAGTTTTATCTTCATGGTAAACATACACATGAGGTGGGGATGTTAGATCCGCGGTATTTGTTTCGTGATTCATTTTCACTGTTTGCTCTGTTAATTTAACTTGGACTTGTTTATCGTTGTGTGAGGGAATGGTGAAATAAGATTCACCTGCACGTTGCACTATATCAAGTATATTCTGATAGGTATGCAAGGCAGAAACTAAGTCCTCACTTGCTACGTCAGGGGGGGTTTCCCACTCATCATCTGGAACTGACGTATTTGTTTCTTGATTTTTAGTTTGTGGTAAGGTTTGTACAATGGGTGTGTTGCCTTGGTGCTCTCCTAATTGTGAATCTTTTGTTGGAGCTGATTGTGTTTCATCTGGTATTAAAGTGGGTGGTGGTGAAAATATCCGTCATTAAGATATGGTGTTATGAAATACGCATTTTGTTTATTTATGTCCAAACTAAATAGATGAGTAAATGAGTTGTAATAAATAATAGACAGTGAGTGTCTAAGTGTATATAAAGAAATAACTAAAGGAGTTGAATATACCTAATTTTAGCACTAAGAAGAAAAGAGTAAGTATAATTTCACCCATTTGATACAGATCGTAGAGGCGTGTCAATGCAAATGTCGATCTCGGAAGAAAAATGCGGGGTTGATTGAAGATTTCTTGATAATTCTAGTGCTGTGTTGGTGGACGATATTACTCAGGAAATTCCATGGCCTGGTGTTTGTGGTGGTTAACAGCTGTCACAGGCAAACCTCAGCATAGAACGTCGAATTTCCAACTCAGTACTGTGAAAATAAATGAGTATGAGTAGGAGCTATGTGAATAATGAGTAACGAGTAGTTGGTGAGAAGTGCCTGGTGTCAGTCACACGTTGCTTGACGTAGCCCTAAGTCAGCAAACTCGCGTTGTGATGTCATCTCAGCACATACTGATGTCGGCTTCCCACACTGGTAGCTGTGGTGAATACTGAGTAGCGATGCGTAACCTGGGTGAAGAAAGGTGAGTAAGATACGTTATAACTGTGGCTCTGGTGTTTTGCTGCGTGTCTTGACCTCTGCGTCAGTGATGGAGGTAGGCGGGAGAGAGTGGTGGAGGTTTGTGTGCTTGTTGCTTTGGTCTTTCCTCTTCTTTACTTGCTTTGTTTTATACTCTTCTTCTGCTGCTTGAAGTTACGTGAAGATTATAGGGTTGTTTTGTAGACTTGTAGGCTATTTGCATTGTAGGCTGTACTTTGTAGGAATTCACTGTAGAACTGAAGCTAACCTTGTAGAGTCTCGCCTGCTTTTGTAGAAATTCACTTTTGATTCGGAGACGATGTCCGTAGAATTCGCTGGCCACCAATATGTCATAAAAGACTTTGTAGTAACTTGTAGAGAAGTTTTGTTGTTTAGTTGTCACTCTCAATTTCTTGTAGTAGGAATTAAAGATGAATACAGTGAGTTGATCTTAATTTATTATCTTCAGAGAAAATCTAAGTTGAGCAGGGTATGTCTTACAGAGACAATATAATAAGTAAGTCTAGTTGGGCCCCTCTTTCTTGTTCACTCTCTCCACTACCTGTCGGTTCTAATGCTAGCCTCCTTCTGAGCTCTGCTTCCTAAATTCTGGTGAAACAGGGGTCGTGTCACGTGTGTTACACTGTGGTTGGAAAGTTCCAGAAACCTGTGTATGAGTATGTGTGTATGTCACTAGGCTTTGTTCGCATGCTATCTCGCTGACACACTACCTACATCATGCCCTGACTTTGCTACTTCCTGTGTATGGTCAACATTTCCTCAGTTAACTTGCAAGATCATTTCCCTTTCCCAGGCTTGCATGGAGCTGTCTATTTATCTATTTATCTATCTATCTATTATGATTTGTAATTATAATATGGACTCATAACTCTACCAGGAACATCCGGACTGCGACAGGGAGATGGGGCCCTTGGGACTTGTGGAGGAAGTGCGTGCTTGCAGGCAGCACATCATTAATCATCAGAATCGTTGTTCCTTGCGTCAATCAACGATTGACAGTTTTTTCAGGCCCGTGACCCCCGCTGTGCCCAGCCATGGCTCCACTTCGTTGCCTTCCCAAGACAGGCCCTCATGCTCCGAGCCACAGCCCAGCACATCAGCCACGGTGGAGTCACCGCTCGCTGTGAGTTTTTGTCTGTCTTCAGAGTCGTCTGCAGTGGGTACGCCATCATCACGACCCAGCGACGCACCCCTAGGTCACCTGCCAGGGATACTCTCGGACTCTGACAGTGAATAGATGCCAAGAACTTCTCCACTAGACCACACGGGAATTTACAGTGTTGTGCAGTGAAGAAAACAGTGCATTGTGTTAAGGATTTATAGTTGTGAGTGAAAAGACAAACCATTTCTGGACTAAATTTAACATAAATAAACTTGTGTGTTTTTGCTTTAGAAAATGGTTATAAGAGTGGAAAGACTTAAAGTGCAGAGTGCAACACTTATTAAGTTATATTGGAGCATAAGTTAGACAAGAGTGCACACTGTGAAGAGAATGGACTTCTGAGTGCAAATGACTAAGTTCAGTGCAAGACTTCATGAACAGTGTACTGAAAGTGCTTCAGGAAATCCTTCTTACTGTCAGAGTCTGAGAGGAGGCGGTTATTCATCGAGATGGCCATGGACTTGCTGTAAGTAGGCAGAATGTTTCATACTGTACTCTACTGTATTTTCCATACTATCCTTACCTCAAACACCTAATTTCTCTCTTTTATGTCCCTTATTGGTGTGAATATGCTGTGTTTTAGGTGCTATGCATGTGCAGTAGGGAGGTGTTTTTCTGAGTTAGGCTAGGTTAGGGTCCATAACTGCCAGTCCAGGAGTCCAGGAGGCAGGGACTTGTAAGTACCCAGAATGTTGAATATTGTATGAACCTACCTCAAAAACCTCATTTTATGCTTCTTTTGCATTTATTTCAGTCTTTTATGTCCCTTATTGGTGTGATTTGGGTCTTAAAAAGGTCCTATGCATGTCCAGAGGGAGTTCTATAGGTGTTTTTCTGAGTTAGGGTCCATAAGTACAAGTCCAGAAGCTGGGACCCAATATCCGGACAGGACCACTATCCGGACCTGCCTATGGCTCTATTACGTCGGATATTGGAGGGATTACTAATATATATATATATATATATATATATATATATCATCATCAGCCGCTTGAGTATCCACTGCAGGACCGGCCTATCCCGACCGAAGTCGGGACGATACAGCCAATGTATCTCTACCAAGTGGCTTAGGCTGTCTGGTGGAGATTGTATATAGGGTGAGAAGTGTTTGTAGGTGTAATTGTAGTGTTAGAGTGGCTTTCGATGTGTGTGTAGTCGGTGAACTAAGTGTAGTCGGCCCGCGCAAGTCAACTGGGTGCAAGCATACTTTACAGTAAGCGTCACTGGTTCAACCACAGCACCCCTTGCGTCCGCCAATGCAGTACGTGGCCGGGTGAACACTCCCAAAGTTTATTACCCTGGCAGGGCGCGAACCCTGGTCCACCCGTGTACGAAACGCACACTCTACCACTGTACCACAGAGGCTCCATATATATATATATATATATATATATATATATATATATATATATGTATGGCTATCTATCTATCTATATATATCAATCTATCTATTGCCAGACGCCTCAATCCCGTTTGGGGTGGCCACAAACAAATCGCCTCCAAGTCGCCCTGTCCCCCGCCATTTCACTCCCCTGCTCCCAACTCACACCCCCCTCTCTCATATACCTCTCCACCCCATCTCTCCATCTCATCCTCGGCCTCCCCCTCCCTCTTTCCCCCTCCACCTCACTCACATACACTCTCTTCGTCAGTCTTTGACCCTCCATCCTCTCCACATATATATATATATATATATATATATATATATATATATATATATATATATATATATATATATATATATATATATATATATATATATATATATATATATATAATATATATATATATATATATATATATATATATATATATATATATATATATATATATATATATATATATATATATATATATATATATATATATATATATATATATATATATATATATATATATATATATAATATATATATATATATATATATATATATATATATATATATATATATATATATATATATATATATATATATATATATATATATATATATATATATATATATATATATATATATATATATATATATATATATATATATATATATATATATATATATATATATATATATATATATATATATATATATATATATATATATATATATATATATATATATATATATATATATATATATATATATATATATATATATATATATATATATATATATATATATATATATATATATATATATATATATATGAGAACCCCCATGAACCGGCACTAATGGGAATTTGAAAGTGCCAGTCAAGTATTGCTACCGGACGTATGAGAACTACTCCTGTGGGTAGGTTATTTAAACATTTTTTGGCACCCTACTGTATACCTAACACTCCATGGCGCCATCCTACCACGAATTTCTACCAAGTTGAATGTTTGTATCACCTTGTATACCCAATATTTGTTGCTCAGATTTGGGTAACTATATTATTTCAATATTCTTAGCTTTGAGAAAAGTCATTAACCTCTTATCAAAAGGTAGGTCTGGAATAAATAAATGTTCACATGCTGCAGCACACTATTTATTCAAAGTAATAAATGAAAGAATTCATAGACATGGCTCATAAAATACTGTATATTTCTGAAGCATAAACACACGTTGTCCGATTGTTGCCAGGCGAATGGATGTTATTCTGTGCTAATGACTCATAAACATTTATTTCTTAATTATTCCTCCTGGCTGGAACACACGTTGTCTGAATGTGTCAGGAGTACTGTAATAAAATACGGAAGGACCTCTGCTGGCTGGAACACACGTTCGAACGTTGTCAGGAGCAGGTTATGCATTTTTTCTGAGCGACTGTTGTCTGTCTCCCCTCACCCGTCCTCATTCCTAAGAAGCCCATTGAATGAAAAATTTAATTAAGCATTCCACTTTGCAGATGATATCCCGCCTCATACCGAGAATTTTCAAGCATAGTCATATGCTAGCTGAACTACAAAACCAATACGTTAAGATAAATGATGTTTTTGTTGGCAAGTGACTTCGGTATCTTAAGCTGGCGGGAGCAAGTGACTAGGGAAACAATGGGTTAGTCTATTAATCTTTTTTTGAGCAAGAAACCTGGTAAGAATAACGATAATATATAATGCAACTCCGCAGCCTACTGATAAAATATTGTGTAAGTACTCACTCATCCTTACGAACATTGTTAGAGTCGAAGGACAGCTGGATGGTCATCCTCCACATCCACAGCTGATGTGGGTGGCACTGGTTCTGGCTGCTGCGGCAGTTTTGATGTCTGCTGTGCAGCTTTCTGGAACATCGTTCTAATATCACTTTGTTTAATTTTCTTGTGCCTCTCAGTAATCATCTGGTTATTCAGTTGGTGCAGAAACATTATGGATTGTGGGAAAAAAACGGCTTCGTCTTGGCAAACTTGATGACGGTGTTCATTGCATTTATTCCCTCACTCCATGAAATTTTAATCTCTTCAGGCGCTTCCTTGTCACTTTCTTGGTCCTTGGTGTTTTCTTTTCCTCTGTTCATAACTACATCTATTATTTGCTCGGTGCTAAAATTATGGGTGACAGGAATATTTTCATCAACTTTCAACCACTCCTGAACTTCTTTCTGGGAACAGTGTGGCCTGCCAAGTTGCCTACCTCCTGCTGAAGATCCTCACTCGATGTTTTTTCGGTCAGGAAGCCCTCAAATTGTTCGTCATCGTCAGAGCTTTATGATTCAATCATAACCCTAGGCCACATGTTGTGCCAACACCTACTGAGGGTTTGTTTCTTCACATTTTCCACGCGACTGCCAGAGTGTAAATGGCTTCTCTTGACCCGCCCCATCCTGACATTGTTGGACCTTTTTTTTTTTTTGGCTCAAACATCCGCTTTTGGTGAGAAACATCGAAAGTTCATAGACAAATCACTCACCTGAGGTTTAAAATACCGGATTTAGGTACGAGTACTTCCTTACCTGACTGGGTTTTCTAACAGGCTGGCACCAAAGAAATCGAGTTCTATGGGACGGTAACTATTTTATCCACTCATAAACAGTATTTATTTATTTACTTGGTACGAATTTGTATGTAGTACAAGAGTATATTGGTTTTTAAACAGTAATATAGGCATTATAAGCATTGTTTCACTCACTAACTCATTACCATTCATGACCTTTTTTTTCCCACATTACCTAATCATCATTTCTGACTGTTTCTTCCTCTAATGCTATGTAAACTTTGTCCTCTACATTATCATCGATTGGGGAATCACTCTGGCCCTGAATGTCTTTATTGGCCAGGTCACTGGTAACAGGTGAATTGCCGAGACAATGGCGTGCAGGGGGGGGGAGGTTATGCGGTGTAAGGCATTGTTCCTGCTTGGCATCTTGTAGAGGAATAGAGGAAGGTGTCCCGTGTATACTTGCCAAAAATCACTCGTGAAATCACTCGCGAAAATTGAAAATTGTGCAAATTAGGGACCTTGCAATGTTGCCGCATTAATTCACGTCGCCGGGACGGCACAGGTTAAGTTGAACTCCTTTTGAAACTCACGAAATTTCCCATCAGCATTTAGGATTTTTACGCATAAAGTCCCACTTGTACAACATCTTGATGTTTTGAATGACACCCTGGTCCACGGGTTGAACAAGGCTGGTAATATTGGGTGGCATGAACACTGCAAAAATTTTACCATTTACGAGCTGATCAACTGGGGGATGTGCTCGGCAGTTATCAAGCACAAGCACCACTTTACTGTCCTCTGGCTTACCAGTTTTCTTAAGATGGTTCTTAACACTTGGAACAAACACATGGTGAAACCACCAAAGAAAATTTCACAGTCCATCCAGGCATTATTCTGTGCAATGTAATAATCTGGCAAATCAGATAACCCTTTAAAACACCGTGCCTTGCCGTACTTGCCAATAACCAGCAGCTTGAGTTTGTGTGTACCCGCCGCATTTGCACAGATAAGCACAGTCACTCTGTCCTTAGTTTGTTTGAATCCATGTGCAACTTTCTCATGGCCACAAGCATCACCACATCAGCCCAGTTTCATTGGCGTTATATATTAGCTCTGCAGTCAATCCATGTTCAGAAACAAGGGCACTAAATTTGCTTACAAATTCGTCTGCAGAGACTGTGTCAGCAAACTTCTGTTCCCTCAAGATATCCAGCTGTCTTATTCCGTGACGAAGTTTGAAGTGACTTAATCAACCACTTGAAAAGACACACTTCTATGTTCATTTTTTTCATGAAATTCTTTTGCTTTTTCAATCAATAGAGGACCCGAAATGCACGCTCCCTCAGACCTCATTGTCTGCAACGCCTCATACAAAGCACGATCGAGGTTCTCTAACTTTGCTGTGCACAGTGTTCTTCGGTTTTCAGTGCCATCAGATGTTTCAGTTTTCATGAAAAATTCTTTAAGTTTCTGCGACTGTGCTTTGATATCGTAAATGGTGGATGAACCGATGTTATACTCTTTCATCAAGACACTGCGTTTCACACCACTTTCAATTTTCTTACAATCTCTAGTTTCTGTTTTAGAGTTAACACCATCCTTTTTCTCTTGTTAGAATCGTCCGTAGGCATTGCTGGATGATTTTGTGATAGACTTTTCTTGTAAAAGCGGCACAAAACACGGAGATAGTAGCGGAGCGACAGCAGCGACCTACTCAGGTCGGCAACAGTGCAGACAAAGGTCGCGCCGCTTTGTTCTGTACAAGGTCATCCACGTGTGCAGCCATCCACCCAGCACAACCTAGAACCACCTACCCAGCACAGACTAGAACCATCCACATGGCACGGCCATAAAAGCACGCAAAATTCAAATTTTTTTATTTATTTTTTTTTGTTAGTCAAACTTTTTATACACTCTGAATTTGCCGGTTTTTTAAAACTGACGTTTTTTTAACTTCCGGATGAATGTGGTTCTACTGTATATATATATATATATATATACAGTCAAGCCTCGGTAACTCGGACTAACTGGGGAGTAACTCAGTCCGAGTTATGCAATTGTCCGACCTACACGGGTTTGTACTCTAAATCTGCATAAGTCATCACATTTTCATGCATACATATTTTACGGCACAGCAAAGTACAATATATGGAAACTATGATGTCTTTTAACATTATATATATGACAACTTATATATATATATATATATATATATATATATATATATATATATATATATATATATATATATATATGACAAGGGGGAGGCGGTGGCTGATTCAGTAGAAAGGTGGCCTGCAGTCCTAATGGACCCACGATTGAATCCCGGCTGGGGCAGGGAACATTTTAAGGATTTGAATTTCCTAAAAGCAGACTTTCCTGATCTACCAGATGACCCGCCGACATGTCGTAAAAATACCCCCACTGATACCAATACACCAGTCCTGTATGAGACAGCCCTAGCATGTATTCAATATGGACGATGGGTGTTAGCGCCGAAGTGGTGACATGTGGAAGTGTAGGAGGACTACTGGGCCTTGGGATACGTCACCGACCCCAAGAAATAGGCCCTGAAGCCTTTGCCCAGAGTCGGACATGTAAAAAAAAAAAAATGTGCAAAAGGAAATATTTTCCATGACATTACATAACGTGAGATGGGCGATGATATGACGATTATTCCCGTGTGTCTAGTGGCGTCCCCAGAGCTAGAATTACTCTGGGGATGATGAGCTGTTGTCCAGCTCTATTTCCTCATCAGCCCTGGAGGTTGAAGGCTGCAGTGAGGGTGGATGGGCCTTGGCAGAGCTTGAAGGCCTCCCTTACAACTCTGAGACTTTGAAGCACCACGAAATGACATAGTTGGATAAGGATTTCCTGGCAAAATCACAAGAAAATACTGCAACACATGAATAGAGTACCATGAGACAGTATCACACACGTGACTGCGTGACTGCTCACAGTGTTTTTTTTTTTTTTTCATGATAATCATGGCGGCGCAACTGCAAGGGTCATATGCCGCCATATAACAAAGAAGTAAAAAGCAAAAACAAAAAACAGAGGATAAGCCACACAATCAAAAAGGAGAAATTCTAAATATCCTTAAGAAGTCCTGCCTCCTTCACAAAGGAGAGGGTTGCCCCTCCCAAGACACAGGCATCCTCCCCAAGCACGGAGGAAAGATGATACACACCACCATCCGTTTGGTGGTCAGAGAGGAACCGACGCCGCAAATCCTCAAGACTAGGACACTCCACCAACAGGTGCCGAACAGTCAAGGGAACCAGACAGTCATCAGAGAATGGAGGAGGAGCCCTCTCCATTAAAAAACCGTGAGAGAAACGGGTGTGGCCAATGCAGAGGCGGCACAAAGCAGTCTCCCATTGACGAGGGAAGCCCTGGTAACTGAATGAGCCCACCTTCTGGCAAATCGAGCGCAACTTTGGCACCCACAGCATTCCAATGTTCCTGCCAACAGCACCAAACCCTGAAGGCAATAAAGGAGCGCATATCTGCAGCAGGCAGACGATACAGAAGGGACTGTGCAAGAGGGGGACGAGCCGCTGCCGCCTTGGCCAGCTGATCAGCTCGTTCATTCCCTGCCACTCCTACATGAGCTGGAACCCAACAGAAATCTACACGACGTCCACGACGCCCTAAAAGGAAAAGCCACTCTAAAATGGATAAAACCAAAGGATGAGAGGGATTAAAAGACTCCATTGCAGAAAGAGCACTTCGTGAGTCACTAAAAACAGTAAAAGCAGTGTGGGGGAGAGTGAAGAGAATCTGAAGGGCAAATAGAATAGCAGTCAGCTCAGCCATAAAAACAAAAGCAGTCACAGGGAGGCTCCCACCTCGACAGAATGTGGGAAACACCACACCAAAGCCCACACCCACATCAGACTTAGATCCATCAGTATAAACTGGTATGCTGCTCACAGTGTAAACAGTGAGAGGTTGTCGCCAGGCAAATTGTACTGCGAAACTGGTGGGGTGGGAGTTTCTGAATGGGGGCGGCGCAACTTTAAATTTTTCAGATGCCCACTTAGTGACCCCCTTATCCGACCTGTACGGGGATCCAAATTATGCAGCTCTTACTTACCGAGGCTTGACATATCTATCTATCGATAGATAGACAGATAGACATAGATATATGAGAGAGAGAGATTGCAAGTCCATTGCTGAACAAATGCCTTCCCTAAACTTTTCCACGAATATGATGATGATGCCGTCATCAAGGTCCCCTTTTCTTCGCAATAAGCATGGAACAGGAGTTTCCCACTTCTTCCCTTAATGGAAGGTTCATCCTGGGAGGGGAGGGGCTGGGTGATCCAACGAGCCTAATCCGCTTCCTGGAACAAGTTCCAGTACCCAGTTGTGCAAACTGAATCCCCATTAGATGTCGATGTGGCTGACGGGGATTACGTTCAGCCAGACTCAGAATCTTGCAGTGAGGAAGAAATACCAACCCCCAAGAGGGCCAAATATATGAAAGCGACGATGTTATCCTCCCAGACAGCCTTAGCACCACCACCCCTTCCCACCACCCACCACCACCCTAGACCCTATATGATGATTCCTCTAGTGAGGATGAGTATCAGGAGGATCCTAGTGCTACACAGAGACTGCCAAAGTGGGTAGGATCCCCCCGTAAGGGGCCAAAGGCCAGGGAGGAAGTAAAAACGAAAAAATACAAGACAAATAGTGCTTTATTTTATTCACATGGGGCGAGGAGGATAGCGCCGCCATTGACCTTCCCCATGGAAATTCTCCAACTCATTTTAGTGCTTCCTCCTCCCTTATCGGTAGTGTGGGAATGAAAGGAAAGGGGAAGGGGAAAGGAAAAGGGAAAGGTAGGGGGAAAAAAAGTGACGGTTGGGAACAAGGTGAGGAAGAGCAAAATATTCCTCAGGTGAATTCTGACTTTCCTCCCCATCCTGACGACGGGGACAGTGGTGGTAATGGTGATGATGGTGGAGATGACGAAGCAGAGGATGAAGTGTCGTGGGAGTGGGAGGATGGGAGCAATTTTGTTCCCATTCACCAACCATTTACTTGTTGGGACACGGCAGGCTGTACTGTTCCCGAGTTGAACCAATCTTCTAAGAGGATCGATTTCTTCAAAAAAAATTTACCAGAGAGTTGGTTCTCAGAATCTGCATACCTTCTAATACATATGCAGCATTCTGCCGTGGCACAGCCCCACAAACACCCCATAGCGGACTGTTTGATGATGACATCTTTTAACGAGTTCTCCCTGTTCTTGGCCTTAGTTCTCTTGATGGGACTGATAAAAAAGAATCAGTTACCTTCTTACTGGACTGTGGACCCCCTTGTGCCAACACCCTTCTTTGGAAGAGTTATGGGGAGAAACAGATTCCAGTACATTCTCAGCCGGCTCCATTTCTATGACAATGAGGACTCCAGCAATGTAGGCAACACCGACAGGATGTGCCAAATTCACCTAGTGTTTGATCACCTGAGGGCACGATTCTCATCCTCTTTCTTTCCCTACAGAGACCTGGTCGTAGACGAGAGTCTCGTGCTATGGAGGGAAAACATTGTTTTTAGGCAATACATCCCAAGCAAAGGACACCACTTTGGGTTCAAAATTTTCGTCATGTGTAACTGCAGGACTGGGTATTTGCAGGACATAGTCCTGTACACTGGTGCACAGATGGAAATTACAGAGGATAGGACTCAGTTTGTCTGATGCAGTTATGAAAACAGTGATGCAGCCATACCTTCATCGCAGGCACCTCCTGTACCAGGACAACTGGTACACTAGCTCACATATCGCTCGGTATTTGCAGCAGCAAGAGATTGACACCTGTGGTACAGTGAAAGAAAACAGGCGGCACATGGTATAGGTAGGCAGGAAACTTGAAAGGAAGGAGGTGGTGTTTTTTCAAGCAAATAATATCCTCGCCACTACCTGACACCATAACCGCGTGGTAAACCTCCTTTTAACGGTTCATCGCCCCCTGATGCATATCACAAAGACCATCGATTACAGCAGTGAAAAACGTGTGCACATTTGGAAGCTTCAGGCTGTGATTGATTACAATATCAATATGCGTCAGGTAGACCAGTCGGATGCAATGACATCACGCCCATGATGAAGTGGTACAAGAAACTGGATGTAGCAGTTTTGAATGCTCACCTTCTCCATGCCAACACCACAGGATCCAGCAAGACTTTCGAGGACATCATCAGGGAGCTGTGGAGGGAGCTGACTGGCACCCATGGTCATGATCGTGCCCTTAGGAAATGTTCAACTGGTGGTGAAAATCCCCTATGCATCACCGAACGTCATTTTCCAGAATTAGTGACGGCACCAGGTGCGAAGAGGAATCCCCAATACAGGTGTCACGTGTGCCAACACAGCACAGTACGGCCAAGAAAACAGCGAAAGGAGATGCGTTACCAGTGTTTGAAGTGTGATGTGGGGCTATGCCTCATACCCTGCTTCGAAGAATAACCACACCCTACTCCTCTTCTGAACTACTTGGTGTGTGCGATAAAAGATGCAAGTGAAATGTATATAATTGTAAATAATAAGTAATGATAATTATCTCATAAGAAAGCGTAATATGGTAAGAAGCTAGTGTTAGTGATTTTATAATAGTGAGTGAAGTAAAATAAGTTACATATCTGTGTGTGTGTGTGTGTGTGTGTGTGTGTGTGTGTGCACGAGAAAATATACTAGTGAATGGACATGGCGTGAATACCTTGCCGTGCGAGAAAAGAAAACGGTAGTGTTTTGAGTGTGAGAGGAAACACACCAAGAGTGTGTAGACCATGAAAAGAATTATAAGTTATGTGGAAAACAAATATAATGAACAGTATAATACGTGTGGGCACAGACTTTCTACCTCAGAAATGTAGAATAAGAACTGTTACGAACATTATATGGGCAATCCAACTCACTCGCTTGTCATAATATGCCAGTGTACATAACTATGCTTGGGGACATTTCCTATATCATCTATATACCCAACAAGAGTGTCCTTGGCTCGAATACCATAATTAACGATGAAGTAAATGCAGAGCTTCTGCCTCCTCTTGCTCTGTGGCGGCAGCAGGAGGTGAAGTTTATGGGCGTTACTCTAGTTTTCAGCTGCCTGCTCAGGGAGAATCGACCTCAAAATCAACCTAAATGGCTTCTGTGAGTACTTTTATGGTTGTTCTCCATGTTTTCTGATCATTTCTAACGTATCTAGAAAAAAAAAAGGTCGAAAATTGACCAGCACCGCAGCTCCATGAGGGTCCAAAGTCTGCCAGCACGTGGCGGGCCTACACCTCTCCCAGCTGGATCTCTGGCACAAGAGGGTCTTGGAAGACGTTGGGAATGAGGTGGACTTGCCATCCAAGTCTGCTTCGTCCTCGTTCCTATCCACAAAGAACCACTACCCTTTCTAGCAGGACTCTGACTGAAGAAGGTCTCGAGAGACTTAGGGGAAAAATCGCAAATACACATATCCTGGATGGCATATGACTGAGGTGAGAAGATGTTTTTTGACTGCTGCAAGTAGGCCCGTTAGTATGGCGCTGCTAGGTCGAAGCAGTACTCAAGCTTGCTCACCACTACAAGGTAGCACTCCATTTGCAGGAATAAACTGTTCTTATTCAATAATGAATAAGTCAAAAACAAGAAAGTATAACATATCTTGTGTTGTAGTCAAAAGGATGTTGTTCTAGTACAACAACCTTATATATAGGACACTACACGTATGATGTGATGTTTGAGCAACCTATAAACATTATTTAAATCTCATACAAAATTTGCATGCGATACTTTTCCATTGTCACAAAACAGTTGGTTCCTGCAAATTATACAGCTATCTCTCTCTCTCTCTCTCTCTCTCTCTCTCTCTCTCTCTCTCTCTCTCTCTATATATATATATATATATATATATATATATATATATATATATATATATTGACTGGCAAACCTATGAGTCTCTTTAACCCATTGGAGCCCGGTGTCCGGAATATTGGACAGAACTGGGATTTTTCAAATCTTTATATAGTAGGGAACCCGCGGGTAGGGACCTATGAGCTTCGCGACTATGAGCCGATTGGCGGAAGGCGGTACGCTTAGTACCCACCCAGTGCCATGCCTCGCCCAGCACTCCTGGGATCCAATGGGAGATATATATATATATATATATATATATATATATATATATATATATATATATATATATATATATATATATATATATATATATATATATATATATATATATATATATATATATATATATATATATATATATATATATATATATATATATATATATATATATATATATATATATATATATATATATATATATATATATATATGTATATATATGTATATGTATATGTATATGTATATGTATATGTATATATATATCTATATATATATCTATATATATATCTATATATATATCTATAGATATATCTATCTCTATATATATATATATATATATATCTATCTATATATATATCTATCTATCTATCTATCTATCTATATATATATATATATATATATATATATATATATCTATCTATATATATATATATATATATATACATATACATATGTATATATATATATATATATTTATATATATATGTAAGTGTCCCGGGTTCGATCCCCGGGTAGAGCATTAAAAGCTTTCCTAGTGCGTCTCTCTCTCTCTCTCTCTCTCTCTCTCTCTCTCTCTGTACTGTTCTGCCACAGAGGCCGTACCACCTTGGTGAAATTGCAACGTCTATGTGATTTCAAGATCCATGTAAGTAGATACACTTCTGCTTTCCTTCTCTCATCAGTCCCACGTTTTTCTTTCCCCGTTTAAGTATCTGTATCCTTTCTTCATCTTCTGTCTTATCCACCCATCTCCTTTTCTTCTGTCTCCTGTTCCCCAACATTCGTGTTTATCTGCTGTTTCTTTGCCTCCCTTAATTTCCTCGTCCATCAGTCTTTCCAAATTCATTCGCTACTCAATGTAACTGGTTTCCCGTTCAACAGCTGCCTCCTCTTTCCCAATACAGCACCACACAGACACCATAAATCTCTCCTCACTGAGCCGGCAGGACTTCGGCGCCAAATCCACCAAGCCAGACAACTCGGGAGCTGAACCAACAAAATTTCACCGCAGCTTCAGGGCAACAACTTTTCTATTATAATCTTAGAAGGATGTGCAACTACCTCCAGAAGACATGATTTTGCTCAGAAAAGACTTTTCTTACTAATAATCAATCCAGCCTGACGACGTATTTTACTTCATGTTCTTTTAGCTTAGGGAAGAGTAGTTTTAGGTGGATAAGTTAGCACTAGCCGCAGTTAATTCATTCTTACTCGTCGTTCAGCAAGCTTGGAAAATAAATATTCCGACTCCTGGCAACAACTTAATGCTTTGTCTGACGCCCAACAGTATTCTGATGCACTGGTATTTGCAGTTTTATGACACTGTGGTGGGATTTAGTGGACGATCACTTAAGCCCGTTTCAACGATATTCACATAATCAAGATATTCCTGGCTCCAGCCTACGATGAAACCTCCGTCCTCTTAGAGATCTGACAATTTTCCTAACGACGTCAATAAATTATAAAGGTCGCCATCAGGCAGAAGTGAATGGGAGCCCAAGGAGAAAAATTAAAGTAATTAAAAAGAGTAAGTGGAGGAAAAAAAAAAGTAGGACCTTATGTGGCCGAGGCTAAGGAGATTGAAGACGTAAGAGCAGCTGAGAGGAATAATTAAAAAGTTTGCAGGATTCTCAGAGGAACTTTTTTTTAATGAATTACTAGATCCTTTAGAATTAATTATAATATGAAGAAAAGGGCAGGGGGAGAATGAGGGAGCGCCTGGTGGGAAGGGACGAAAGAAGGAGAGATTGAGGAATGTAAGAACTGGAAGAGAGAGAGAGAGAGAGAGAGAGATTACAGGTGACGAGTGAGAGGAAATCACATGAGTACGGCAGGGGGGTGAAGAGGAGGATCAGGAGGTAAGTGAAAGGGAAACGAGGGAGGAGAAGGAGGGAGGGAGAAGCTAAGAAGGGAAGGATATGGTGAGGGAAACAAGGAGGGGGGGGGGAGAGGACAGATGACGGAAGGAGAGTGAAGGAAAGAGATGGAGGGATGGAACATGAAGCAGAAAAAGGGAAATAGGAAAGGAAATGGGAGAGAAACGTAATCTTGCAGGTCGTGGAGAGTACAGTGACAGTTTATCAGATAATATTAATTTTCCCAGGAATATGTTTGTGTAGGATATATATTTGTTTCCTGTCTTTTCCATAAAATTCCATGGCAGTTTTTCTGTGCTGGTAGTCTTAATTTTTCTTGCCGATTTCGGCTGGAGGGCTTGGTGGGCGGGGAGGCCTTCTTGCTTTGCTATTGTTATTTTTAGCTCATAGAAATATATACAACGTACCATAGGCATTGTCCCCTTTGTAACAAACAGCCTGGAAAGGACCAATAGGTCTGTTGGTGTCTGCTTTTCTTTGTACTCCTTTGTGAAAGGATAAGGACGGGAATGAGAGAGAGAGAGAGAGAGAGAGAGAGAGAGAGAGAGAGAGACAGAGACAGAGACAGACAGACAGACAGACAGACAGACAGACAGAGACAGAGACAGAGATAGAGGAAAATGAAGACGCGTAGATAGGAGAGCGAGAAAAATGAGGAGGAAAAAAAGATAGGACAAACAGAGGAAGGAGGCAGAGTGGAAAATTAATAAAACAATAGAAGGAGAGGACTGGGCAACAACAATAAAAAAAAAAGATGAAGAAAGAAAAGGAGAAAAAAGGATGGATGCGTTAAAGATGACTAGGGAGGAGAGAGAAATGAAGAAAAAATAAATATAGATGGAAAGTAGGAGGCCATTAAATGCTTAGGAGGATAGAAGTGGAAGAAGAAAAAGAGAAAGAACAGAGATGGAGAGAATAGTGAAGAAGGGAGAACAGGAAGATGTGGGTGGAGGGATAGGAGAGAGGAGAGGAGAGAGGCGGGGGGGATAGAAAGAGAAATGAGCACAGAATATAGATGGAGAAAAAATGAAAGAGAAAAGCAGGAAGAAGAGAACTGAAGGACAAATGAGATTTGAAAAAGAGAAATGGGCAAAGGTCTTGAAAAGTTAATACAAGGGAAGAAGGAGAGGAATAAGACTGGGAATGAGGGATAAAAAGAAGGAAAGATGTAAGAAGCGTAAACAAAGATGGAGAGGCAGATGAATTAGGGGGAGGAGGAAGAAAGGGATGGAAGGACTGAAAGAAAAAATGGAAGGAGAGAAAAGTAAAAAAAGATGAGTAAAATATAGAGAAAGAAAGCTAAGCGGGACAGGAGTAGGAAAAGATGGGGAGAAAAAATGAAAGAGGTAGACAAATATTATACTGAAGGGACGAAAGGGTAGATAGGTAAGATGGAACTGAAGTTGGGAAAAGAAAGCGAGGTACGTAAAGATGACAGATAATTAAGAGCAAGATAAAGGATGACAGAATGAAATGCACGAAAGGAAGAGAGAAAAGTGAAAAAGAAGGAAGGGATATAAGAGACCACAAATACACAGGTGTACAAAGAATGGCAAACAACGGACCTATTGATTCTTGCGGGGTTGTTTGTTAAAGAGCAGATGAATAACTAACGTAACTATCTAATAAATCAAAGACAAGGATAGCAAAACAGGAACCCTCTCTTCCCCACCCACCACTCCCTCCTGCAGAAGTCAGCACGAAAAAGTGAGGACACCCATGAATCATGGAAAAGTTGTCATGAAATTTCCGTAGGAAAGGATAAAATGAAGTAAAATTATACACTGTCATGCATTAAAGTGAAAATACACAAATTCATCATTAAGTACATATCTCTACTGTCCTGTGGTTCTGTCCTCCCTGCTTTGAACTGTGAAAAAGAGTACATCTTTTTAAAATGAACCTGTTAAGCTGTAGATTTAGACAAATACTCATCTAAGCCTTTTTTCTGCAAGGCATGTGTCACAGTTTTCCACACTAAAGGACAAGCTCTTCCGTATATTCACAACTCTGTCGAAGAAATTTTAACATTTATGTAACTGGAGACGCTTGCCAACAATACTATGGTCATCTCTAATCTAATACAGCTAATACAATGTGAAATTTTTTTTGTGTCATATAAGACTTTATTTACCTGGAGTATCCCCCTTACAATCTATACCTAGATCAGGTAAACAGATTCATTTCTCCTTAACGCCCTTCCTGTGATTTATTTCTTAAACTAGATGTCGTTTTTACCAGCTATGACTATATTATTTAGTTTTTTTTTCTAATAACGTGACCACTAGTGGAGACAATTCTTCCAGTGTGGGTGTACTTAGGAGTTACATGGGGTGAGGATCTGACATGCTGAATTTTATTTTAATACCTTACTTCTGAAGCACATTAATTTGTTGGCTCTGAACAGCCTTTGTAAACCGTTAACTTTTTTATTTCAATTCATAGGTTACTGTTACACCTAAATCCTTTGGGGAGATCAAATAATCAAGTGTAGTATCTATAACAATGCTGGTTTTTATTTTTTGGGAGGCAGTGTATAATACTTTTCATTTAGTAATACTACAGTCCATCTTCCACATATGGACTTGGTTACAGAGTTGGCCAAGGTCTTACTGCCTGCACTGGAATGATATGTCTGCCCTTTTATTATATTTATATAATCAGCACATCTAGATGTTTTACAGACTAAGCCTTCGTCAATATCATTTATATAGTATGTATTAAAGCAAAACAGGAATCAACATTGAGCTCTGTATCCCTCCGTGTGTGGCGGCTTTCCAGTATGATTCTCTTCCATTTAAAATGTTTATTTACGTTTGGTAATATAATTTTCAATCGATCTTAAAACACTGCCACTGAAACTATGCGCCTTTAGTTTCCGATGCTTTTTTTTTTTTCTCAGTGAACTTTATCAAAAGCTTTTTAAAATTAGGATAATACTATATCAGTGGCCTTTTTTTACATCATATACTGCATATTCAATATATCAGCAAAAAAGAGATTGGTAAGGCTTAAGTAAATCATTTGAAAAACTACGTTGTGAATCTTCAATGAAATTATTGTGTCTAGCTGTCTCACAAACTTGTCGCCAATAATGTTTTCTGACAACTGCATATCACAGACGTCTGGCTGACTAAACCATAATTACTGGCAGTTATTTGTTGGTTTCTTCATATACCTGAGGTAGGTTTGCTTATTTCACTCATGTGATTGTCTATTTCTTTGTTTGATTGTTTGTCTCTGGGCAGCCTAAACAGCTTACTCCCTGGCTTAGGCTTGGTCATCCTCCTACATGGATTCATTATCACTTGTCAGTGTCTCGGCACTTATACACACCATCCATATTGAATGCAAACCCTAGGAATTGTTTCAGTCAGGATTCCTGCACTTTTATTATCCAAGTGATTTTTATGTTATTATGGTTGGTCTTAGGGAAGATCAATATATATATATATATATATATATATATATATATATATATATATATATATATATACATATATATTAAGTGGCTGGGGAATGGCTGGGAGAAGGAGGGAGGTGAGAAGACAGGAAGAAATCAGTA
This sequence comes from Coenobita brevimanus, assembly GCF_032717465.1. NCBI lineage: Eukaryota > Metazoa > Arthropoda > Malacostraca > Decapoda > Coenobitidae > Coenobita > Coenobita brevimanus. The sequence continues at coordinate 12,841,455 of NC_136982.1, forward strand.
GGATAGAAGTTGTGGAAGCAATGAAGAAAGTTAAATCGAGGAAAGCCCCAGGAATTGATGGAGTGTGTGGTGAAATGCTGAAGCATGGGGGAGAGATAGTAGTAGAATGGATGTGGAAGATGTGCAGATTGGCCTGGGAGGAAGGTAGAGTCCCGGAGGATTGGAAGTCAGGTATAATAAAAAGGGGAAAAAGAAGTGTGTGGTAATCATAGGGGCATTTGTCTTCTTAGTATAATAGGAAAAGTGTATGGTAGGATACTTATAGACAGAGTTAGAGAAAGAACAGAGAAATTAGTTGGAGAAGAACAGGGAGGCTTTAGGAAGGGAAGAGGTTGTGTAGATCAGATATTCATTCTTAGATCTTTAGTGGAAAAGTTTCTAGAGAAGGGAAAGAAGTTGTATGCGGCTTTCATGGATTTGGAGAAAGCATATGACAGGGTGGATAGACAAGGATTGTGGAAAGTGTTAAGAATATATGGAGTAGATGGGAAGTTGTTGAATGCTGTGAAGAGTATGTACGATGGTGCGAAGGCTGCAGTGCGTGTGGATGGTGAACTAAGTGAATTTTTCTCTTTGAAAGTTGGTTTGAAACAGGGATGTCTCATGTCTCCATGGTTGTTCAATCTGTACATGGATGGGGTAATAAAAGAGGTACAAGGTAGGGTAGTGGATGTTGGAGTGGCCCTGGTGAGAGAGGATAGTGTTTGGAAACTCCCTGTACTGTTGTTTACAGATGATACTGTGTTGTTGAGTGAAGACGAAGGGGAGCTGCAAGGCTTGGTGGATGAGTTTGAGAGAGTGTGTAAGAAACGGAACCTAAAGGTGAATGTAGGGAAGAGTAAAGTGATGGTCTTTGAGAGAGGTGAAGTTAGTGAATGTACAGCGAGGTTAGATGGTGAGGAATTGGAAAATGTGAGTATGTTTAAGTATTTGGGTAGTGTGATGAGTAAGGATGGAGGTTTGGAGGGTGAAGTGCTTGAAAGGGTACAGCAGGGAAGAAAGGTTGCTGGTTCCTTGAAAGCAGTGATAAGAAACAGGGAAGTGAGCATGGAAGTGAAAAAGTTACTACATGACAGTATTGTGATACCAACTCTAACGTACGGAAGTGAAGCTTGGACATTGTTGGAAGGACACAGGTCAAGAGTGAGAGCAGTGGAAATGAGTTATTTAAGAGGAGCCTGTGGAGTCACGTGGAGAGATAGGCTGACGAATGAGGATATAAAGGAGCGTTGTGGTGTGGATGTGGATGTGATAGGAAGCGTTATGAGGAACACACTGAGGTGGTTTGGCCATGTGGAGAGGATGGACGGTGAAAGACTGACGAAGAGAGTGTATGTGAGTGAGGTGGAGGGGGGAAGAGGGAGGGGGAGGCCGAGGATGAGATGGAGGGATGGGGTGGAGAGGTATATGAGAGAGGGGGGTGTGAGTTGGGAGCAGGGCAGTGAAATGGCGGGGGACAGGGCGACTTGGAGGCGATTTGTTTGTGGCCACCCCAAACGGGATTGAGGCGTCTGGCAATAGATAGATAGACAGATATATATATTTTACCTCCCGCGGACGGAGTCATACAAGGTATTGTTTTTGTTTGAGTGAGCGTGATATTCTCCCAAGCACACAGTACAGTATTACACTGTATTCTTCAACTTCCATAATACTTTTCCACAAAGATCATTACCATTTTCCAACTTTCTATAACTGTTATCACATATATACATGACTTACTATTATAGTGTGCGTGATATTCTCGCAAGCACACAGTATCACATATCGACCAGCCTCACTAGAGTGTGCATACATACACACATTATCATTAATGTAGTAGGGTGTGATATTCCTTGAGAAGGGATGGTGGTGAGGAATTGGCGTCCTGTGAGGCATAGGGGCATCTAGCCCGCAGTGGCGGTGATGGGTGTGGGCATGGGGCCTTTCCTCTGCATAGTTCCCGATGATCTCTCAGCCCTCACAAACCCCTTGAAGGTCTCGGAGGTTCCTGTAGTCAAAGCATGAAGGTAGTGGCAGTTGAGGACAGTGATATCGAGCAGGTAGAAGAAGAGTTTCTTTTACCACTTCATCGTGGTCCTGGCACATTCCACACTGGAAAACATGGAGTCAGACTGCTCTACCTGCCTCATGTTCACATTGTACTCCACTACTGACTCCGGTTTTCAGACGTGGACCCTCCTCTGGCTGGTGTATTGTGCAGTGCATCAGGGGGCGGTGTACCATCGACAGGAGGAACACTCCTCTCTTGTTGTTCCATACAGTGGCAAGGATGTTGTTTGCCTTGAAGAAAACCACCTCATGCCTGTCGAGTTTCCTCCCGAGTTTCACCATATGATGGCGGTTTCTCATGACATTGCCACAGACTTTGGTGTCATGAAAGTGCAGGTACTGAGCAAGAAGAGGGCTAGTGTACTGTACCAGTTGTCCAGATACAAGACATGACCACAATGAAGGTACTCTTCTATCATAGTCTTCACCACGGCCCCTGAGAGTTTAACCTGTGATGTTCCTAGCTTTTTCGCACCTCCGACACCCCCCAATCCCGAGCTATTTTGGAGAATTTTTTTTTTTGGCTAAAACTTCCGCTTTTGTTGAGAAACAAAGGAAAATCACCAAGAAAGGGCTTACCGTGGTCCATATGTGGTCGGAACAGGTGAGGTCCCCTGTGCCAGGTATCGTATTCTATCACTGACGTGTGAGTTGCACACGTTTTCTATGGTAGGTAATATTGGGAGAAACCACAAACAACACCTCTACATTTATCGAATTTGAACTAAGAAACGATAAGAATAACAATATAATGGTTTTCATTGACATATATATGAAAAATAAGCATTGTACCTTCGCTCAAGCATAGCGAGTTGGGTCAGAGTGGTAACACGCTATGTGCTAAGTTTCTTGTTTCCGCCAACATATCATTTTTTCTACTTGTATACAACTGTTTCAACGCCATTTTACCATTTTATACTGTTTGTAAATGTTTTCAGTTGTTTTCATTCATTACGATGACGTAGCACAACTATAGCGCACATCTGCTTACTCAGCGCACTCGCTATGACTCGCTATGACTCGTATTTCAACATACCATATTGTTTAATCACTTTCATTGTATTGTTTTCTTTATATTGAACCTTTCCTCCACCACTGTAAATGTTTTCAAGTATTTACATTCATTACGAGGGCATTTAGCGAAATGCTAGTGCATATTCACGTAGCAAGCACAATCTCTACCACTCGTGTTTCAATTTCTACTTTATTTCTTCAGTTCCAAAAATACTTCTCCACTTACATTACACCCGTTTACACCCAATACTGCACAATATATATTTACGGGCCTTATGTATTCAACTGAGTGTCAGAATATCGCATCAAAATACCCTCTCAATGAATGTTTCGACTAAGATAATACTCATACACTTACATACTAATTTCCCACTTATATTACACCCGTTTTCACTTGTATACTCCTATTTACATATATACAGGCCTTATTTATTCCAATGAGCGTCAGCAAATCGCACTTATATACTCTTGCTAGGAATATATTGACTTAGAAAAAATTTCAGCACTTACAAATATTGCAACAAATATTACACCCGTTTGCATTTTTCACACTAATATTTACATATTTACTGGCCTTCTTTATTCCACTGAGCGTCAGATTATCGCATCAAAATACCCGCGCTAGGAATGTTTCTACTTAGATCATATTTATACACTTACATAATAATTTTCCACTTATATTACACCCATTTCCATTTACATACTACAATTTACAGATCTACAGGCCTTATAATTACAATGAGCGTTTGTTTGTCGCATTTATTTATGAGCATCAGTGTCATATCGCATTCACACCATATCAGAAGTGCATCAAGGTGTGATACTGAAACAGGGGTGAATGCAGAGACCCAAGTCACACTCTACCCACTCATAGCGGGTGTCTTTTCTCTGAGTGGTGGGTCTCACCCGGGAATTACTACACACGTGACACCTGTGTTGGGGCCTAGGTCTATTTGGCTGAGGAGGTATAGGAGTAGGGAAATGGTAGGCGGATATTCTCAGGGGAGTTTGGGCCGTAGGGGCAGTGCGTGTGCGGTGTTGGGGCCTTTCAACTGCATACCGGGCAAAAATCTCTCGTGTTAGCTCCCTCACAAACCCTTCAAAGGTTTCCTGAACTCCTGTTGTCATGGCATGCAGGTGGTGGCAATTCAGGGCAGTTATATCTAGCAAATGAAAGAAGAGCTTTTTGTACCACTTCATCGTGGTCCTGGCACACTCGACCGTGCATATCATGGAGTCTGACTGGTCCACCAAGTGCATGTTGATGTTGTAATCGAGGACACACTCAGGTTTCCATATGTGGCGTCTGTTCTTGCTCCGGTAATCCACGGAGTCTGTACGGTGTATCAATGGGCGGTGAACCATGGACAAGAGGCTGACTTCTCGATTGTGATTCCACACTGTTGCAAGTATATTGTTGGCCTAGAAGTTGACAACCTCATTTCTGTCAAGTTTGCTCCCCACCTTGACCATGAGACGCTGGTTCACCTTTACGGTACCACAGATACCCGTGTCATCCCTGTGTAGATAACGAGCGAGAAGAGGGCTAGTGTACCAGTTGTCCAGGTAAAGGACGTGACCACGATGAAGGTAGTCTTCTATCACTGTTTTTACCACTGCTCCAGACAGTCCAATACTCCGATCTTCTATTATGTCTGTCTGTGCACCGGTGTACAAGACTGTGTCCTGCACATAACCAGTCCTACAGTCACACATAACAAACATCTTGAACCCAAAATGGCGCCTTTTGCTGGGTATGTACTGCCGTAATGAAATATTGCCTCTCCACAACACGAGACTCTCGTCTATGACGAGGTCTCTATAGGGATAAAATGAGGAACGAAATGTTTGCCTTAGGTGATCAAAGACCAACCTAATTCGCCTCATTTTATCTGTGTCATTCGCATTTGCAGGATCATCAGCATCGTAAAAGTGGAGGCGACTTAGAATCTGCTGAAAGTGATTATGACTCATGACTTGGCCAAATATTGGTGTGAGCATAACAGGTCCCTTGTCCAGTATGCCGGAATTCTGTTCTTTCGTACTATACCCATCAAAAGCATCAGGGCAAAAAATAAAAACATTTCTGAAAGGGAGACTGGGTAATCATATTTGATAGAATGCCTGCTCCTTGTGCCCAGTCTTTCACTCTCATGTCGCTGGCGGTTTGTCTGGTCCACTATTTCCTCCCCAAAAGCCTCACTGAAGAAAATGTGGAAAAAATCCAGCCTGGTGGAATTTGGGTGAATACCGGGAGCAGTACAGCCAGCATGCCCCTCCTCAGTGAAGGGGTGAATGATGGGGTAAAAATCACTCCCATCCTCCCAATTCCAACTCACAAATCCTTTGTCCTCATCGTCGCCTTCGTCTGGGTGGGGATTACACAGGATTACACAGGAAAGCAAACAGCAACAGACCTTATGGTCCTTTCGAGGCTGCTTGTTAGAGAAAACTATGACTACAAGATCTAATTCTACATGCTGAAGGATAAGGATAGTAAAGCAAGAAGGCTCCCCCCACCACCAAACCCTCCAGGAAAAAGTGAGAAGAACCACCATGCAGCATGGAAAAACTGACATGGAAATTTTATAGGAAACACTGGAAAGGAAAAGTCACATTCTATAATACTTTATCTATAAGCTACCCGATTGAGTAACCTGAAAGAGAAAGTAAACACATAAAATGATAGTTACGGCATGACATTATAAACCGGTACATTGAGTTAATGGGAAGTCTGTGGACATAACGTGGAAGCTACACACTGCACAGTGTTGATGTTTAGGGGTGGTGTGGCAGCCTTGCCTGGCACTTTTAAGGTAGGCAGCAGTCAATCAGGCCCTAGCTCTGTTCGCTCCACTGAGACAAGGAACTCTCCCATGTGGGACAAGTACACAAGTTTCATCCTGAAGCAGTGACCCCTGGTACATTAAAAAAATCCCGATGGTGGTCACTTGACTAACAAGGACCCTCAGTGATCCACAGCCCATCACAGGTCGAAAGAAGGAGTAGTGACCTTTAACTCAGGGTTATCTGTGCAGATCCTAATCTGTGCTTATATTGCTTTCTTTGCATTGGAGAGATTGAAATATATACGACAGGTGTCTTAGATAAAAGAGGGGCTGCACAGTGTGGATGTGCAATGCACAGAGTGGATGTTTAGAGGTGGTGCGGCAACCTTCCCTGGCGCTTTTTAGGTAGGCAGCAGTCAATCAGGCAATAGCTCCGTTCATTCCACTGAGACAAGGAACTCTCGCGTGTGGGACAAGTACACAAGGTTCATCCTGAAGCAGTGACCCCTGGTACATTAAAAAAATCCTGATGGTGGTCACTTGACTAACAGGGACCCTCAGTGATCCACAGCCCATCACAGGTCGAAAGTAAGAGTAGTGACCGTTAACTCAGGGTTATCTGTGCAGATCCTAATCTGTGCTTACTGTATATTACCTCATTTGCTTTGGGTAAATCGAAAAACGTATAATGACGTGACGTGACGCTATGTTAAGTTTACGGGGTGTCCTGTAGACATGAAGGGACTGCACAGTGTGGATGTTTAGGGGTGGTGCGGCAGCCTTGCCTGGCGCTTTTAAGGTAGGCAGCAGTCAATCAGGCCCTAGCTCCGTTCACTCCACTGAGACAGGGAACTCTCCCATATGGGACAAGTACACAAGTTTCATCCTGAAGCAGTGACCCCTGGTACATTAAAAAAAATCCCGATGGTGGTCGCTTGACTAACAGGGACCCTCAGTGATCCACATCCCATCACAGGTCGAAAGTAAGAGTAGTGACCGTTAACTCAGGGTTATCTGTGCAGATCCTAATCTGTGCTTATATTGCTCTGTTTGCACTGAATAAATTGAAAATGTATAATAACGTGACGCAACACTATGTACGGGTAAGTTGTTTATGGGGTGTCTTGTAGACAAAAGGGGCATGAACTTACATGTACCGTAGCTATAAAACCAAGTTATTCGGACAGAAAAAGAGTCAGCTGAGGATTCTCGTGCAAATACTTGTCTAATTTGTTTTTGAATGTCTCAATTGAGATACTGTTCACAGTATCTGAGGGTAATCTGTTCCAGATATTTACAACTCTGTTAAAGGAGAAGTATTTTGCTTCGTGGGATTGGAATCGCTTTCCCATAATTTTGCAGCCATTACTTCTGGTTTGACTCGACCGGTCTATATCAAAATATTTATTCATGTCTAAGTTGTCATATCCCTTAATGATTTTGAAAACTTCAATAAGGTCCCCTCTTAACCTGCGCTTCGTTAGGCTAAATAATTTAAGTTCTTCAAGGCGTTCCTCATATGGTTTGTTTCTAAGTCATGGTATAATTTTTGTGATTCTTCTCTGAATTTTCTCTAATTTTTCAATGTCCGTTCTGTAGTACGGAGACCAGAATTGCACACAATACTCAAGATGGGAGCGCACTAGCGAGTTGTACAAGGCAAGTATGACTTTCCGATTTAAACTTGAAAGTTCTTCCAATAAAACCCACTAGCTTGTTTGCAATTTTAACCGTATCGGTACACTGCTTGCTTGGTTTTAGGTCATTTGATATTATCACACCAAGATCCTTTTCACTGTCTGTACTTGATAACTGAATATTGTTCATTTTGTAATTCGCATGGACATTGTTACTTCCAATATGAAGTACTTTACATTTTTCTGTGTTGAATTTCATTTGCCATTTTTCTGCCCAGCTTGCTAAAGTATTAAGGTCATTTTGTAACTGCTGCCACTGTAATTTTGAAGTGACTTTACTGGTTATTTTAGTATCATCTGCAAATTTGGATACTTTACAATTTAGACCCTCATCAATATCATTTATATAGATAATAAAAAGTATCGGTCCAAGTACTGAGCCTTGGGGAAAGCCGCTGATCACATTACGCCATTTGGATTCCTTTCTATTTATCACAACTCGCTGTTTTCGGTCTGAAAGCCAGTCTTGTAACCATTTTTGCGTATTTCCTTTTATTCCATGTGCTTCTATTTTTCTCCTGAGACGCTTGTGAGGGACAGTGTCAAATGCTTTCTGAAAGTCGAGGTAAATTATATCTACTGCTCTTGAGTCATCGTATGATTTGTAAACATCATGGAAGAAGTCCAGTAAGTTAGTTAAGCATGAACGACGATGTCTGAATCCATGCTGCGAGTCTTTAATTATATTATTTTCTTCTAGATAATTAACTATTTTATCTCTTATGATTTTTTCCATTAACTTGCACACTACTAATGTTAAGCTGATTGGTCTGTAATTTCCTGGGTACGACTCATTTCCTTTTTTGAAAATTGGTGTTACATTTGCTAGTTTCCATTCGCATGGAACTTTCCCAGTACTTACTGATTTATTGAATAAGACAGAGAGTGGCAGCAGTAACTCATGTTTTGCTCCTTTGAGAATTCTCGGTGATATTTTATCGGGGCCAGGGGTTTTGTTTATGTTCGTACTATTTATGGCTGAAAGGATATCGTTATTATGGATAGCATAGTTACTAAGGACTGTACTATTTGCTTGGTTTGTGGGTAATAGTAGGTTTCTGGTGGTATTTTCTACTGTAAAAACAGATGCAAAGTAATCGTTATGAATGTTTGCCATTTCGACCTCATTTTCAGTGTGTTTGCCATTGTTTGTTTCTAGAGGACCTATTGATGTAGTCATAAACTTTTTCTTTCTAATGTAACTGTAAAATTCTTTAGGATTTGATTTGCACGTATTGGCAATGTGGATCTCCAGTGCTCTTTTGCTTTGTTTAGTAAGTCTTTTCGATATGCGGCGTAGATTATCATACTGTAATTTATCATTATTTTGTGTAGCTTTATATTTATGGTATGCCTGTTTTTTGGCTATTAAGTTACTTTTAATTTCACTGGACCACCACTTTGGCTTACTATTTCCAGCTGGACGTCTGTTACGTAGTGGCACACATGACTTTACCACTTCATTAAATTTTTTGGTGAGGAGGTGCTGGTGGGGGAGGTTGGGGAGGAGGAGTGGGGAGGGCTTCCTCACTCACACTCCTCTTCCCTCGGCCTTTACCCTTTCCCTTTCCCTTACCCTTACGGCCTTGTGAAACATTAGGGGGCTGTGGGGATGAAGTCTGTGAATATTGGGAAGCATAAGACGTGCTGGGGAGTGGTTCCTCCCCACCTTCCCCCTCCATGACAACACCACGTGACTCTGCACGCACCCTCACTAGCCCACATGTGTGGGTATATTCGGGAGCATAAGATGTGCTGGGGAGTAGTTCCTCCCCACCTTCCCCCTCCATCACAACCCCACATGATTCAGGACACACCCTCACTTGCCTACGTGATACTTCCCGCCGCCTCACACCTCCACGGGAGAGCGATGACTCACTCCCGCCACTCTCACTTTCAATACGCCTCCCTGTACTTTCCCTTTCACTTCCCACTCCCTCCACGCCACTTCCGACCTCCCCAAACAAAAGACTAGGCCCATACCTGCTCGTACGACGTGGTGTACGCTCGGGGCCACAATGAGTGATTATTTCTTGGCTGTACCAAGTGGCAGCACATTCCACGGCTCCGTCCTCGTCCTTGACCTCGAAATCCAGCTCCACATCACGTTGGGGCTGCTGAGAGGATGTTGCACGTTGTTTTTGTGCAGGCTGGCTCTCTCTAGCAGCACGATAAGTCACGTAGCTCCGCTTCCTGGGAGATGGGACTTCCTCATCACTGCTGCTGCTTTCCACCTCCTCTGGCTGCACATAATCCTTGTCCACAACCTCATCGTCCAGTGGGGAATCACTGTCACCTGTAAAGACGTCCAGGGTGGCTTGGATTTCCTCCTCTGAGAGACCTTTATGCGCCATGTCTGAGCAGGACCATTGCTAACAGGTGAGTGACCGAGCCGAGGGTGAGCGTGGATCGCGCGGGGTTGCTGAGTGTCCCCGCCTGGTTGCAGGTAGGGGAAGGTCGAGCGACCCTATGTACCAAAAATCAGGCGTGAATTTCGAAAATTGTGCAAATTATGCACCTTGCAATTGCGGGATGTACCAGTACGTTGATGGGACTGACAAATGCAAAATGTTGCAAAGTACTCATACGTCGATGGGACGCCTTGGGTTAATACTTCGATCGTCTGTTATGTCTGTCTGTGTGCCAGTGTACAAGACTATGTCTTGCACATAACTAGTTTTACAGTCACACATAACAAAGATCTTGAACCCAAAATGGTGTCTTTTGCTGGGTATGTATGGGCGAAAGGAAATATTGCCTCACCACAACACAAGACTCTTGTCTATGACGAGGTCTCTGTAAAGATAAAATGACGAGCAGAACTCTTTCCATAGTTGATCAAAAGAAGCCTAATTCTCCTCATTTTATCTGTGATATTTGCATTAGCAGGGTCGTCTTCATCATTAAAGTGGAGGTGGGTTAGAATGTACTGAAACCTATTCCAACTCATAACTTTACCAAAAAAAAGGGTATAAGTAATCAGGTCAGTAGACCAGTAAGCTAGAATTTGTCCTTTCCATACAATACGCATCAACAGAACCAAGGCCAAAACAAGGAACATCTCACCTACTGTTACTGGATAATCACAGAGCAGTGAGTGCCTGCTCATTGTCCCCTCGTGCTCGCCTTCACGGAGCATTCTCCTGGCAAAGATGTTTGTCTGCTCCACTATACGTTCCACAAAGGGCTCAGAAAAGAATAGGTGGATGAAATCCACCCTCTGGGAACCTCCATGAATGTGTGGAGCAGTGCAGCAAGACCGGCATTCCTCTGTGAAGGGATGAATGTTGGGTCAAAAGCCTTCCAGCCCTCCCAGAACCACAACACACCATTGTCTTCAGCCTCGTCTCCATCATCGCCTTCATCGAGGTGTGGATTAGAGGGTGGTGGAGGTGGTTGGGGAGGTGGAGAACGGTGCCTTTCTCCATTCACGCTCCTTTTCCTTTCCCTTATCCTTTCCCCTTCCCCTTCCCTTTCGTTCCTTTCCCCACAACACGGAGCTGTGGGAAGGGAGTGTGGGAATACTGTGGGGCAAAAGAGGTGCTTAGGAAAGGCTCCATCTTACCTCCCCGCCGCCCAGGTGCAACACGTGGGAGTGAGGGAGCTCCCTGCCTGCTGCCCCTACTTTCACTTTCCACACACTCCCACCTCTACACTTCCGCCTTCCCCAGACAAAACAACAAGCCCATACCTTATTTGCCTCCTCACCCCTTCCGTTCCACGTAGCGAGATCCATTCCGACCCCATCCAAATGGGAACACCACATCCACCTGCTCCATCCTCACCCTCATCCTCATCCTTGTCTGAGCCTGTGTGCGCAGGATGGAGAGAGGTGCATGCATGTCCTTGTGGTCTAGCCTGGCCTTCCCCTGCATGACAAAATGTTACATACTGCCTCTTCCTTGGTGACGGTATCTCCTCGTCACTACTGCTCGTCTCCTCGTCAGGTAGCATGTAGTCTTTGTCAAGGACATCGTCGTCGACTGGAGAATCACTGTCGCCAGTGAAGGCCTCGGCAGGGCATGCATCCAGGATGGCTTGGATTTCCTTGTCAGAGAGACCTCGGTGCGCCATGTCCGTCCTGGGTCACTGCTAACAGGTGAGTGGCCGAATCAAAGGTGCACGTGGGTCACAGGGGGTTGGGGAGGGTCCCCACTTGATGGCGGGTAGAGGAAGGTGTCACGCATCTACGCACCAAAAATCACACGCGAAATAAGAAAAATGTGCAAACAGCGGACCTTGCAAAATGAACACCATAGGTCGTTGGGACTGAGCATGAAAAAAAGTTGCGATGTGCATCGTACGTCGTTGATATGGGGTGGGTTAAGCAGGCCATCTAGTATGCATTGGAATATATAACATAGAAGACACATTAACCTGTGACATCCTGGTAACGTATGGATATGTTGCAACGTTTTGACATGCTCAGGCCTGACAACATCCCCTTACATTTTGCAAATGTGAGGTCTGTCATTTGCACATTTTTCATGTTTCATGCGTGATTTTTGGTAGGGTTACAGGGGGAGACCTTCCTTCAGCAGCCGCCAGGCAGCAACACTGCCTTATGCCGCATGACCCTCCACCCCCCTTGCACGCCATTGTCTCGGCAACTTACCTGTTACCAGTGACCTGGCTAGTAAAGACATGTTGCGCCACGGTACGAAATTCAAGGCGGAAGTGATTCCCCAGTCGATGACGATGTGGAGGACAAAGATTACGTCACACCAGACGAAGAAACGAGCAGAAGCGATGAGGAAATAACGTAGCCAAGGAAGGTGCGGTATGTTGATGTGATCAGTGAGTGAAACAACGCTTTTATCATCTCTATTATTTTATGGAAACCAATATATGCTTTTACTACACATAAATTCGTACCAAATGAACAAATATCTACCTATTCTGAGTGGTTTGCAATAGTTACCGCTACCACAGAAAACGCGACAGCCGCAGCACTGCTACAGAGAACACGGTACCAGGTGTTTAAAGGGCCACCTGTATCGACCACTTCTAAGCTCAGGTGAGCATTTTTTCCGTGAATTGCCATTGTTTCTCACAAAAAGCGGAGGTTTGAGCACCCCCCAAAAAAAAACAAAATCGGTCGGGATTGGGGGGGATCATTGGTGAAAAATAGGTCGGGATGCGGTGGTTTAAGAATTTCCATGAACAGTTTCCTTGTGTAATTAATATTTCATGTTGAACAGTCGGATTCCAATCACTGAAACCTATAAATTCCTTCAATTTTTGAAAATTAACCCTCTTCTAGTAGGCTGCCTTCTCATAACTGGACTCACTTGTCGTCACAAGAGTTACAGCTGAAGGTTATTAAATGAAAACATTTGTCACTAAATTTTGCTGTGTGGTTAAAACTATTTCTCATCTTTTTCCACCACGTATTGGACAGTCTATGAGCTAAGGTAATGAGCTGTCCAGCAAGATATTGTATATATATAACTCTTTATGTAATAACTGGGCTTCTCGCCATTTACGAAGTGGCAAACTTAAATCAACAAAGTTTACACTTTCATGGAAAGGTTACTACAGAGTGTGGCAGTTTATAGATTTTATGGTCGTATTGTATGACTGTTGCAGAAGAATAAATTATCCAAAGTGTCAGTTTACTGCAGGATTCATTTCTAAGCAGGTGATAAATACCAACAATGTTATGTAAAGATGGTTTTGAAATTACGATTGGATATATATATATATATATCCATTACACCACAATTTTCGATACCAACGTATTCCACAAACTAAGAGTATTTAGAAACGAAAAATCCAGTGTGATTTCCTACATTATTTTCTGCAGTTTACATCGTCTAAGTTGACCCGTGTACAGTATGTTCCACTGGCCATGAGTGCCTTTTTTTCGACAGGAAAAAAAAACAAAAAAACATACTGTATCAACAAAGAGACGACCAAACTCAGCAGAGCCAACTAGATCAGAGTGCAGATAGTCATTTGACAACAGAGCTCGCTGCCCATAATCATGATTCGCGGGAAGGTGAAAAATGGAAATGGAAAATGAATTATGAAAAGCTGATTGATATGCTACAAATACAGAAACTCGGGCTTCAGATGCAAAGTCCAGATGAATTCATTACAATTATGGTAACTTCCTGACAGCTTGTTAGTCCTTTAGACCATATACTGACCTTTATTGGTACTATATTATACTGGCCTGCGTTGTAAGCTTTTTCTAAGTAATTATGCTACAGATCTTAGGTTGTTTAATGACTGTCTGCTCCTGATGAGTGTGCCTGGCCAGGGAGACTGGGTGTTGATAACCAACAGTAAGAATAGGCCTCCTTTCTTTCTTTTTTTTCTCTCTCTCTCTTTAATTTGAAGAAAATTCTTACTCAAACACATTCAAATAATCCCGTAACAATACTCTCGGTATGGAAAATAAAATCGCATCCATGGGACTGTTATGTGGAGAATTAACAGTGTGACGTGCATCGCTTTGCTCATACACCGAGCCAAAGTATTCTGTGGCATGATGCACATATTTCCATCAAGTACACACACACACACACACACACACACACACACACACACACACACACACACACACACACACACACACACACACACACACACACACACACACACCAGAAGGATCTTCTTTTACTGCGGTGTTAGGAAAGCTTGGAGGCAGATTACAAAGAAAAAAAAATGGCAACAGACACACTGATCCATTCGTGTCTGTTCATTATGGGAGAGGCCATAACATAATATGACTATTCTGTTGGTCAAAGGCACCGGATGTGCAGCAGGCAGAAAGAAAGAAATGAAGGAAGGAGGAGAAAAATAAAGGCGATACAGGAGACTGTAAAGAGAAAAAAAGTAAGGGCAACAGAGAAGCAGATGCTAGGGAAGGTGCGTGGGAGTGAAGGGAGAATTCAGGAAAAGGAGGAACGGGGAGATAGAGATGGATAGCCAGGAAGAGAAGGGAAAAAAAGAGGAAAGTGAAGGAGAGACGGAAAGGGTAGGGAAGGGGGCAGACAAGAGAAGTAAGTGACTGAAAGGGGAGAGCGAAAGAATAAGGAGGAGGATAGGAGAGAAAGAAGGGATACAAAGAATGGAAGGGAAGGGAAGGATGAAAGGAGCATATGAAACGCAAGGTGGCGGCGAATGTCGTAGGAACATGTGGAAAAGGAAGATTTATAGATGAACGCAGAATACACATGGAAGGAAAGAAATCCATGGGAGAAGGATGGAAACAAGGAAGAGGTCGTGGAATGAAACAAGCAGTAGGAGGAAAGAAGAACAAAATTCAAGAACAACGAATTGAGGTAAAAAAGACAAAGAACAGGGAAAGACTGCCGTCCCCAAAGGAAAGGAACATAATGGTAGGAAAACAAGGACACTTGCATTCTGGAATAAAACTAAGAATCACTGACACACTTTCTGAAACTCACCTATTGTATTTCAAAAATATCCATATAATTTGAAAGGTTTAACACCAGATTCTAAAAACTGCATGCTGTACATTACCTGGAAACATAATTTTGGAAAACTTAGTATCCTCATAACTGTGCATACCAGAGCAAAACTAAGGGACACATCCCAGTAATTCATGTCACAAAACATAAAACTCAAGACAGAGAACAAGTTCTGCAAATAGTCAACAAAGAGTGGGAGCGGAGATGGCTGTTTAAAGATAATTGGTTTCTCACAACTCATCAATCCTGTAACTCGGTTACAATGGTGTTCTAAGGCCCAGCCTCTGGAAGGGACCTGAAACTGTATTGTTACGTAGTTCGATGGCCATGTAGTTTACAGGGGTAGCCAGAATGTTATGTTTGTCTTTGTACAGCTTTTAAACACCAACAGGAAGCTGGAGTTTTCAGCAACAGTGGCGATAATAACATAATAATAATAATAATAATAATAATAATAATAATTCATTAATTTATTCATTATCTAATCCAGTGTTGCCCCCAAGAGGAGCGTAGGAGCCCGGAGCTAGGCAAGTTAGTCCTTACATCCAAAATGAGAGTGACCAGCCTCATTCATCCCTGACTGGCATTATGTGAGCAATAAACCCCAACCACCTCTTGGATATAAACCTACACCGGCTCAATCCGACTGAAGCTTCTTGATTGCCAACAAAACCACCAGGTGTCATAGTTTGGTTAAATGGTTACCACCCAGTGTAGTAATTTGTTTCCTGGTGTACAGGAAACCATTTGGCTTGTCACGCAATGTAGAGTCACCCATAGACAGAAAGAAGAGGAAAGAATAAAAGAAAGAATGACAGAAGAGGAATGATGGAAAGAAGGAAGAAAGGAAAGGGCAGGCACACAAGAGCAGCACTACATCGAGTGAGTGGATAATGAGGCCCCCACCAACCACTGCTTGTAATAATAATAATAATAATAATAATAATAATAATAATAATAATAATCCATCCATCCATAATCCAATCCTACGTTGCCCCATGAGGAGCATAGGAGCCCGAGGCTAGCCAAGTTGGTCCTGACATTTACGATGAGAGTGACCAGCCTCACTCATCCCTGAGTGGCATTACGTGAGCAATACACCCCAATCATCCCTTGGATATAAACCTTCACCGACTCGATCCGATTGGAGTGCCGATATTACCCGCTAAACCACCAAGCGGCATAATTTGGTTATATGGTTACCACACAGCATAGTAAATGGTTTCTTGGCGTACAGGAAACCATTTGGCTTGTCATTCAGTGTAGAATCACCCATAGGCAGAAGGAAAAGGAAAGAATGAAGGAAAGAAAGACAAAAGAGGGAGTGTAAAGTCACCCGTAGGCAGAAGGACGAGGAGAGAATGACGTAAAGAATGACAAAAGAGGAAGGAACGAAAGAAGGAAGGAGGAAAGGAGAGGACAGATACTACTACTACTACTAATAATAATAATAATAATAATAATTATTATTATTATTATTATTATTATTATTATTATTATTATTACTAAATGCCACTCTGAGCGTAGATGGTTTGTTACATTTAAACCATTCTCTTCGTTAGTCTCATAGTTTATTCTTACTATTTCCAGGGTATTTTATTAAGATTACTGACTCATGGAAAGTTAGGTATTAAGATAAGTTTCATCTCTCCCTTCTTTAAAAGATAATAGCTCTTATATCGAATAGGAGCGTCTAACAGCATCAAGAAATAATACAAAAGGCGTCAGTGGAGTGGTGAGGCTAATATTTAGGTACAGCAGTGAAGCTTCTGACCTCTACACAGAACCACTATGTGACCTCTATCAGCCGTATACTGTAACTGATAGTTTGCTTTACTAGTTTAGTTTATGGTACAGTTCGCGGAAATGTCAATCAGCAAGCCCCTGTACTTGTTCCTATGCCCCAATATCACTGCGTTCTGTCAGCTTTAAACTACTGTAAATATGCGCCCCGTTTTCCATGACTGAATATCAAACGCCAAAAATATTTGCAATGTTGATTTCCACTTTTTATTTTTTTATTTTTTAGCTTTCATTTCTGCGTCCTGCTATTCCCTTCACACCGTCATTCTCAATCATAAAGCCTCTGTAATTGCTTTTAAAGTTCTCAAGGTCAAGGAAACTAGATTTCTATCTCCACAAACACCAGACGATTGCATTTTACCTGAGAACAGGTTTTAAGTGCCTCGGTTAATGCTATCACCACTGACCCTTTCAAGGTCAGGGCAGCTCTAATATCCTATTCCAGCTAACATCAAATGTTATACCACAGCAGAGAGCGAGTTAGGGGAACCTGAGAGTAAAAAAAAAAAAAAAATGCATAATGAATATGGTAGATATGGACGCTCACCATCCACGTAGTTGGTGTAGTGAAACTTTTAAGCGACTCTGCACTGAGTGAAAAGTGAAATGGTTTCCTATAGTCTAACAAACCTTAAATTACGTTTGGCGGTAATCATGTAACTAAGAGGACTCCTGGTGGTCAAGTGAGTTAAAGCGTTTCAGGGGGATGTGGCCCATAAAGGGTTACAATCCCGGAGTTGTTGGAATTTATTGCTTGTAATCCTATATAAGGAGAGTGACTGGTCACTGTCGCCTTAAATCTCTAGACTAACTAGCGTAGCTCCCCGCTCCTACGTTGTAGATGAGGCAGTAAAAATTAGATGGCATATACTGTAAAATGAAAAAAGATATTTTGAGGGCGAATGCTAATCGCCCGTCATAATATTTTGGATAAGGTACAAATTACCTACAAACCAAATCAGAAGAAAATACGAAAACCTATACGGAACTGAGTCATTGCATTTCGCAAAGAATCTCAGGCCATATTAAAAGAAAGACCCCCCTCCCTCTCCCCCCCCTCCACCTCACTCACTTACACTCTCCTCGTCAGTCTCTCATTCTCCATCCTCTCCATATGGCCAAACCACTTCAGTGTATCTCTCCTAACGCTTCCTATCACATCCACATCCACACCACAACGCTCCTTCACTTCCTTATTTGTCAGTCTGTCTCTCCATGTGACTCCACATGCTCCTCTCAAACAACCCATTTCCACTGCTCTCACTCTTGAATTCTGTCCTTCCAACAAGGTCCAAGCTTCACTTCCATATGTTAGAGTTGGTATTACAATACTGTCATGTAGTAACTTTTTCACTTCCATGCTCACTTCCCTGTTAGTGTATATGTTGATGAATATTAAAACTGGAATAATCATATAAATGAAGTTTGTATGAAGTTATCTAGGGTATGTGGTATACAGTGTAGAGTACATAATCATCTTACAGCTGAGACCATGATGAGTATATATTACACTTTTTATATCAAAAACTGCATATCTGTGTGGGCGTACACCAGGCCCTCTTTTCTTGACAAATCATTAATGGCCCAGAAGAGAATTGTTCATCATCATCCGGACCTCCCATCCCTTCCAAAGGCAGGGTGAGGAGTACCAATGCCCAGACAACCCAGATTTGCCCAATCCAATGGGCCACGCTTCCATTTACTCATCATTCAAGACCCTGGAATCCTGGCTCTATCGGATACACCAAAAACATACATCACATTCTGTAGCTTCACATAAACGTATCCGATTGAGTCAATCCGGACGCTGCCACGTTAAAACGGGGTGCCAAAGTCCCTGATTATGCACTTCTCCTGACAACATTCATCCAGCCAGCTCGATCTCTAGTCAGTTCCCTAACCTCAGCGACTTCCAAACCTCTCTTCCTTACACATTCATTCACCATATCTCTCCACCTTCTTGACCTACCTCACCTCCTCCCTCCTTCAAATTCGCTCAGATATACCTTTTCCACCACTCTATTGTTATCCATTCTCTCCACATGACCATACCATCTCAGTACACTCTCTTCAATTCTGATGTCCACCGACTTCCTCACTCCACATCTTTCACGAATCAAATTATTTCGTATCCTATCCACCCTCTGTACTCCACATACATTCCCCAGCTGTCCCATTTCTACTACTCTTACTCTTGACTTTCAATTTTCACGCCACATCATAGTCTCACATCCACATGTTGGCATTAACACTCCCTCATGTAAGCTTCATGCAGCTGCAACACTCAAGCCTCTGTTTATTATCAAGGCTTTCATTGCATCAGCTACTTTTCTTCCATGTGTCACTCTACTTTCAACTTCTTTTGCACATTTTCCCCTCTTTTCTATCACTGTACCCAGGTATTTGAACTCTTTCACCAATTCCAGTCTTTCTCCATTCACTGTAATATCACAGCGG
The DNA here is from genome assembly GCF_032717465.1 of Coenobita brevimanus. Classification (NCBI taxonomy): domain Eukaryota; kingdom Metazoa; phylum Arthropoda; class Malacostraca; order Decapoda; family Coenobitidae; genus Coenobita; species Coenobita brevimanus. The sequence continues at coordinate 12,860,709 of NC_136982.1, forward strand.
GAGTCACCTTCTCTCTCAATAACCATCACTTTACTCTTTTCTACATTTGCTCTCAAGGCACGACGCTCACAGACATCAGCAAAACTCTTCGCTAGCCTACCAAGTCCTTGTTCGGTACTTGCAAGCAGTACTGCATCATCAGCATACAAAAAATATAAGATATTCCATCCATCACCATTCATTACCAACGCCATCCCTCTCTCCATTACTCGTGTTTTTACTTCTCTCATCACCCCAACCATATATATAAACTGAACAACCATGGGGACATCACACAACCTTGTCGCACGCCCACACCAATCGTGAACCATTCACTTAGATGCCTACGAACCCTTACACATGCTTCACTGCCATCATAAAAACTCTTGACAGCACCTAGCAGTTTACCATCTGCACCATAAATGTGCAAAACTTTCCACAATTCCTCTCTGTCTACTTTGTCGTATGCTTTTTCCAGATCCATGAATGCCATAAACACCTTATGGTCCTTCTCACAAGTCTTCTTTGCTGTGTCTCACTGCAAATATTTGATCCACACATCCTCTGCCACTCCTAAAGCCACCCTGTTCTTCACTCACTAGGACCTCTGATATCTCTCTTTAAGAGAATTTTTAAATGTATATTATTCATTCGAAAATCTGATTCTACTGCAGATGTATTTGTACTCATAATTTGTTAAAAAATCAGTTTATTGATACGTACTCTTTTATTGTTAATACTCAGAATCATTAGGAATCCTTATATTCAAATCTTTAAATTTATTGACAGCCAATATAGCACAAGAGGAAATAATTCATATTTACAGCATCCAAGGTTCCACACAACTCTTTTTGAGAACAGCATTATATGTAATGGTCCTCTTATATGGAATGCACTACCAGTAAATATTAAGAGCTTGATTTTTGCTAATAATGTATTTATGTTTAAGAAGATGGTTAGATTTTATTTAAGTAATTTAAAGATTTTATAGGTCTTTGCCATTCATTTCTACAGTTGATCTTAAATTTAATTTAATGTATCATTATTTAAATTAAAGTGCTATTACTGTAAATTAGGATACTAAGGTTCCCTGTACTACATTATGTATGTTTAAATCTGTCTGTCAGGGAGCTTTTGCTCGACAGGCTGTGCCTGTACTTCATACTAACATTAACTTTGGTTTGTAGACTTCAGCGATGACTTTACTTCCCCCCCCCCCAACACACACACAAACTATATCGCCTCGTCCTGCTGATGAGGAGCGATAACAACAATGACCTCTATTACGAACAAACCCTGTGATAAAATACGTGAGGAAGAGACAAAGAAGCCTAATATTTGTATATTCTTCCCAGCTCTCCATCCCAAACACACCCTTAACATAGCCCTGACTGACAGGGCGCACATACCCTCTCCGGTAATTACAGTCCCCTTCACAGTCATAGGCTAAAATTGCTCCGTACATTATACTAATACATCCGACTCTAGCCCTAGTCTATGAAGTCTCTTCCAGTGGCAATGTATTTCTCTAGCACGCAGTTGATGGCGTTAATCATCCTGCCAAGTCCATAATGAATACATCCTAGGTCTGTCTTATTCAGTGATGATGTGAAAGTCTCAGGTTACGTGTTTTTATGACATGTCGATGGGTCTTGTGTCCCTCCCTCCTTTTCTTTTTTATTTTAAGAAATTCAAATCTCCAGAATATTCCCTGTTCAGCTTTGATTTCTGCTCCGGCGAACAGCATCCTAGTGCTTTACCACTTCACTAATATTTAAACCGTTCCGTGTGAATCTTGAACCAAACATCAAGTGGTAGGTGGACTAAAAAATTACGTTTTTGAACATATAACATTCACACACACACACACACACACACACACACACACACACAAAGTTAGTCAGAGATTCAGTAGATATCAACAAATCTTTAGTAATCACTGGTATAGAAGAGGAAGAAGTAAAAAACAAGATCACAAGAGACAAAAAGGAGATGGCAAATGTAATGAGCTTATTGAAAGAAGTATCAGAGGAAATCTGTAGTAAAGACATAGAGGAACACAAAAGGTTAGGGAAATACGAGAAAAGCAAGACAAGACCTCTAAAGGTAACTTTCCAGAGTGTAAACACTGTGGAGGAGATACTAAAAAATGCAAAGAATCTTATGGAAAAAGAGTTCAAAAATGTATGGATAAAAAGATGCCTAACACAAGAGGAACTGGAATTACTGAAAGAGAAGAGGAAGGAAACAAAAACAAAAAATGAGGGAAGATCAGAAGAGGAGAAGAACACATTTTTTTACAAAGTAATAGGATTGCAGGTACGAAAGTGGTACACAAACAGGAGGGAATAAAAAGGAGGAAGGTAGTAGAACCGTGTCATGACAAGTATATAAACAATCTGATAATGTTGATGTACTCAAATGTGGATGAAATGGTATCTAAATTACTAGAGATGAATGATTATGTCAAGAGAAAATGAACCACACAAAATATGCCTAACTGAAACAAAATTAACACCAAGGATATCCAATGACATACTAAACTTAGAGGAATACAATATATGGAGAAGAGACAGAAACTTAAAAAAAGGAGGACGAAATAAAATATTAACTAAGAAAAATCTAAAAGTCAATGAAATAAAACTAGATATACCATCACAAATAGAACTGATTGCAGTAGAGATCAACACATCTGAAGGGAAAGTAATTGTAGCCAATTTGTACATGCCACCCAGATCAAACACATGGGAAAGAGACGAATATGAGGACCTGGCAGAGAGTACAATTTAGAGTTTAAGATCATTACTACATAAAATGGAAGAGAAATCGGAAAGAATTATACCAACTGGAGATTTTGATACAAATATAAATTGGAATACTCTAGATATAATTAGCCAAGAAAGCTGCTGGGACCAAAAGCTCCTGGATCTCGTGCAAGAGTTTTTCCTAACGCAACATGTGAGGGAAACCACCAGAAAAAGAGGACTCGATGTACATTCAATGCTAGATCTAATATTTACTAGGCAAGAAAATGACATTGACAGTTTAATATATCACCCTCCACTCGGCAAAAGCGATCATGCAGTACTAAATTACAACTTCAGGACAGCATATAACATAGTCAACAGCAATGACAGTTACAAAAAGAGCCTAAACTATAAAAAGGGAAATTATCAAGACCTAAAGAAGTATTTCTTAGAAGTTGATTGGGAAAATGAGCATAGAGGACAAGATTTAAATGCTGTATATAAAAAATTCTGTGAATTTTATGAAATAGGAGTCCAGAAGTACATCCTACAGCACAAAGAAGCATAAAAGAAAATACAGAAATGGTTCAATACAGAATGTAAAAAATCAAAAGAAAGAAGAGATTTGTTGTGGAATAGATACAGAAGACACAATAGTGAAAGGGCATATAATAATTATAAACAGGCAAGAAACGATTTTACAAGAATAAGGAGGGAAGCCCAAAAACAGTTTGGGGAGGATATAATAAATAAAAGTAGTGATCAACCAAAGCTATTTTACAGCTACATCAGAAGCAAAACCAAAGTAAAAGATATAATACAATCCATTACGGACGAGGGAATCACTTATACACAAGAGAAAGATATTTGTGAAGCACTAAATAAGAATTTCCAATTAGTTTTTACAGAAGAAAAAATTTTTGAGAGGGAATATGTGGAACATGCATGTCCACACATACTACCAGATATACATTCATTCATCATTTCATTCATTGCCAGACGCCATGTATCCCAAACGGGGTGGCCAAGGGCTTAGAGTTAATTGTTTTACAGGGAGGGGCAC
>NC_136982.1:12869497-12916997 GCF_032717465.1 Coenobita brevimanus
TTATTTCCTTGTACAAAGGAAAAGGGGAAAAAGAGTGTGTGGTAATCATAGGGGCATTTGTCTTCTTAGTATAATAGGAAAAGTGTATGGTAGGATAATTATTGACAGAGTTAGAGAATGAACAGAGGAATTAGTTGGAGAAGAACAGGGAGGCTTTAGGAAGGGAAGAGGTTGTGTAGATCCGATATTCATTCTTAGATCTTTAGTGGAAAAGTTTCTAGAGAAGGGAAAGAAGTTGTATGCGGCTTTCATGGATTTGGAGAAAGCATATGACAGGGTGGATAGACAAGGATTCTGGAAAGTATTAAGAGTCTATGGAGTAGATGGGAAGTTGTTGAATGCTTTGAAGAGTATGTATGATGGTGTTAAGGCTGCAGTGTGTGTGGATGGTGAACTAAGTGAATTTTTCTCTTTGTAGGTTGAGTTGAAACAGGGATGTGCCATGTCTCCATGGTTGTTCAATCTGTACATGGATGGGGTAATAAAAGAGGTACAAGGTAGGATAGTGGATGTTGGAGTGGCCCTGGTGAGAAAGGATAGTGTTTGGAAACTCCCTGTACTGTTGTTTGCAGATGATACTGTGTTGTTGAGTGAAGATGAAGGGGAGCTGCAAGGCTTGGTTGATGAGTTTTGGAGAGTGTGTACGACGGATTCTAAAGGTGAATGTAGGGAAGAGTAAAGACGTGATGGTCTTTGAGAGAGGTGAAGTAAGTGAATGTACAGCGAGGTTGGATGGTGAGGAATTGGAAAATGTGAGTACGTTTAAGTACTTGGGTAGTGTGATGAGTAAGGATGGAGGTTTGGAGGGTGAAGTGCTTGAAAGGGTACAGCAGGGAAGACAGGTTGCTGGTTCCTTGAAAGTAGTGATAAGAAACAGGGAAGTGAGCATGGAAGCGAAAAAGTTACTACATGACAGTATTGTCATACCAACTCTAACGTATGGAAGTGAAGCTTGGACGTTGTTGGAAGGACACAAGTCAAGAGTGAGAGCAGTGGAAATTAGTTATTTAAGAGGAGCCTGTGGAGTCACATGGAGAGACAGGCTGACGAATGAGGATATAAAGGAGCGTTGTGGTGTGGATGTGGATGTGATAGGAAACATTATGAGGAACACACTGAGGTGGTTTGGCCATGTGGAGAGGATGGAGGGTGCAAGACTGACGAAGAGAGTGTATGTGAGTGAGGTGGAGGGTGGAAGAGGGAGGGGGAGGCCGAGGATGAGATGGAGGGATGGGGTGGAGAGGTATATGAGAGAGGGGGGTGTGAGTTGGGAGCAGGGCAGTGAAATGGCGGGGGACAGGGCGACGTGGAGTCGATTTGTTTGTGGCCACCCCAAACGAGATTGAGGTGTCTGGTTTTATATATATATATATATATATTATGGAACAAGTATATATGTTTTGTCCCCTCGTCCCCTGCCAATAAAAGCTATTAATTTAGTAAACAGTTTCGATTTATTCTGGACTACTACCTCATTTATGACAGATTCGCACTGAAGGTGTTTTCAAACATTAACTTCGGTATTTGCATTCAGTTGTTTGAAAACTGCTGCAAAAATATGCACGGGTCAGGCTTCAAGATTTTCGTAATATAAAGTTAGTATCTTTTTCATAAACAATATTCACTAAGCAGCCATTGGTCGTTAAAGCAAACAGTGAAGCTAAAGTACTGGAAAAGTAATTATAAAGGTTGTTAAATGGCAGGACTAATAGTCGCCTACTAAATATGTATAGCATAATGAGACTAACCTTATAAGGTTCTTTAAAAACCTTAAAAATATTCTAATATGTAGTTTTTAAATATACAAAATAACTTATTTATGATACTGAAAGTGAAACATTTCGTTAACTTAATAATGATGTAGGTAACTTGACTATTATTGATTCTGACGATACTGAAACTGAAAGTATTTTTGTTCAGAACCATGAATCAACTGTATGGTTGCATATTGGGAGTAGACTGTAGCACCAGTCGAGCACGGTAGTACTCCCAGGGTGGATGGAAAACTGATGACAGGGAGAGCTGGAGCTCCCATTTCACCGGCCCTCGGGACTAGTTCCTGACCATCCCCCTTTGCTGTACTTCTTCATGTTTCACTAGCACAGAGAATCGGCCAGCATGCTCTAAAATACAAGTTTCTCTAATTGTCAACACTATACGACATGCACATTACACGCTACACTTCCTAATAAAAAATAAAAAAAAATGTCATTGAACCAAGCCTTGGAGTCCCCAGGGGCGGGACCATAAAAGTCCTCACCATCCACCCCATTCCCGGTGACGATTTAACGAGTTGCCTGGAAGCACTGTCTGACTCACTTCATCATTCCTGTCTTGCCTCTAAATTTCTCTCTTTTGAGTAAGACGTATCCTCCTTTAAACCTCACCTTCTCGTAACTAAGACTCAGGTGTCCGAGGAAATTGATAGCAAACCTTTCTCCGTATCCTCCTACTTTCCATATACTCGTTTCAAAACCAAAGGTCGCTGTTGTGAATAAATACGCAATAACTTATCTTGTTCTCGTGTTCCTGAACTTGATTCTTCTGAATTCTCTGCTCTCTTGCTTCGCCTACCCTGTCATTCTCTGACTAAATATATATGTGCTGTTTACTTGTCCCCTAATTCTTCTGACTATGAAAAATTCATTGACTATCTTACTTATACGATGGAATATATCCTATTCGTTTCTCCTTTCTCTGAAACCTTCATTCAAGGAGTTTTCAATGTTCACCACCATCTTTGGCTCTCTTCTCCTTTCACTGATCCACCTGGTGAACAAGCCTACATTTTTTCTATCTTTAATAACCAAGAGCTGCTTGTACAGTACCCTGCCCGTATCCGTGACCACCTTGAAGAGAGTTCCAACATACTTGACCTCTTCCTTACAACTAATTGTTCTGCTTACGCTGTTAATCTTTCTTCTCTGTTGGGCTCCTCGGGTCACAGCCTTATTACCTTAACCTGTTCTATTGCTCCAGTATGGCCTGTGGACCCTCCAAAGAAACTTCGGCTGTGGGACTTTGGGGCTAATAATTGGAAGGCCCTCAGGCACTACTTCTTTAAATTTCATTGGAATGATTATTGTTTCCATGGCCGGGTGCCAGAGTGTGTCTTGCTCATTACAGTGGTTATTCTCTCGGGCATGGAAGCATACATTCCTTTCTCATATCCTTTGACTAATGCAAAAAGGTCTTGGTTACTCACGCTTGTTCTAATGCTGTCCACAACAAGGAGAGGGCCTATAAAATGTACCGGAGCCAAGCCACCCCTGAATCACATTTACTTCATGTTTTTTGCCCTGAAATGTGCTAAGTCTGTTCTTTGCTCTGCTAAAAATAATTTCATCCATACTAAATGTTCTCACCTCTTCAATACGAATTCTTCCCCCTCCTTCTGGCACCTTGCCAAAAACCTTTCTAACAACTTTACCTCATCATCCTTCTCTCCTCTTTTCTACTCTGGTGGCTTTGTAGCTATTTCTTCAACTGGTAAAGCAGATCTCTTCGGTCAGACTTTCTCCTCCAGTTCCACCTTAGACGATTGCGGTGCTCTTCCTACTTCACTTCCCCCCTCTGACTTCATCATGGCTGACATTAAAATGTCTTCAGCTAATGTATTTTCTGCCATCACTGGACTCAATACTGACAAGGCATATGGGTCTGATGGGGTTCCTTCTGTTGTCCTTAAGAACTGTGCTACTGTGCTTACACCCTGCCTAGGTAAACTCTTTCGCTTTTTTCTGTCAACTTGTACCTTTCCTTCTTGCTGGAAGTTTGCTTTCACTGAGCCTGTCCCAATGAAGGGTGACTATTCCTAACCCTGTAACTTGCTCAACTGCTAGAACATCCTGTGTCTCAAAAGTTTTCAAGTGAATTCTTAACAGAAACATTTTAAAGCATCTTTCTGATCACAACCTTCTTTCTGATCGTCAGTATGGGTTCCGTCAGGGATGCTCAACTAGCGATCTTGTCACCTATCTTTCAGACTCCTGGCCATCCTCCTTTCGGGACTTTGGCTTTAACATTGCACTTGACATCCCAAAGGCTTTGGAGCGAGTTTGGCATAAATCTTTAATTTCCAAACTGCCCTCTTATTGTTTCTATCCTTCTTTCTGTACCTTCATCTATAGTTTCCTTTCTGGTCTTTCTATAGCTTCTGTTGTAGAAGGCCACCGTTCTTCTAGATCTATCGAAAGTAGTGTTCATCAGGGCTCTGTCCTATCGCCAGCTTTCTTCCTTTTATTCATCAATGACCTTCTAAACTGTACATCTAACCCTATCCCTTCATACACTGTTGATTCCACCCTTCACCTTTCCATTTGGTTCCTGTAACGTCCATCTTGGCAGTTACTTCAACAAACAAGAGATGAGGCTAAGGTACACCTAATGTCTGACTTGCTCGTATCTCTGACTGGGGAAAAATAATCATGTTTTTAATGCATCAAAGACTCGTTCTTACACCTATCAACCCAACAAAACCGTCCAGAGGAGTAACTGTTATTGTTTAATAATATCCAGCTCAGTTCTGCATCACTCTTAAACATACTTTGGGCTTCATTCTCTCAGGATTTATCTTGAAAAGATCATATTTCATCTCTTGTAAAATCTGCTTCCTTGATTTTAGGTTTACTAGGCCGACTCCATATCTTGTATAATCCTGCACAGTTGACTTTACACACGGGTTTTATTCGCCCCTGTGTAGAGTACAACTTTCATGTGTGAGAAGGCGGTGGCTCAATCGGTAGAGAAGTGGTTTGCAGTCCTAACGGATCCCGGTTCAAATCCCCGCTGGGGCAGGGAACAGTTTAAGGATTTGAATTGCATAAAATCAGACTTTGCTGATCTACCAGATGACCCGCCGACGTGTCGTAAAAATACCCCCGCTAATACCAATACACCAGTCCTGTATGAGACAGCCCTAGCATGTATTCAATATGGACGGTGGGTGTTAGAGCCGAATCTGTGACATGTAGAAGATTTATGGTATGTAGGAGGACTACTGGGCCTTGAGAGCAGGCTGTGAAACCTATGCCCAGAGTAGGACACATAGAAAAAAGAAAATCTCAACGAGGTGGAATCAATGGCTTCTCGTCTCATTAAACTCTCCTCCTCTTACTGGTTCCCTTCAACCTCTGCCTCTTTGCCGCACTGTTGCATCTTGATTTCTTTTCTATCGCATCTTCAATGGTCATTGCTCCCCTGAACTGTTTGCTTGCATCCCTCCATCTCAACAACGGCCGCGTAACACCCGTTTAGGAACAACCTTTCATCCCTTTTCTGTCCAACTCTCTAATGCAAGAGTTAACCGGTACTACCAGTTCTTCATTTATGCAACACGTCAGCTCTGGAACTATCTCCCTCTCTTTGTATTTCATACTTCCTATGATCCCCAGTCTTTCATACGTAGTGTGTTCACACATCTCGGAATGGAAGGATCTTGAATTTGAATCTCTGTTGTATTGTGTTTGCTTTTTTCTTGGAACGAACGGTTTGCGGGCTCTTGACCTTTGGCTGTTTCTTCTTTGCAAAAAGAAAAATACAGGTACTTACGGACTACATCTCTGTATGTACAACTGCTGTTAAGAATACTGCATCATTTTTAGTTTAACAATTATAATACTCTCACAATTATTTTGAAAGTTTGTTGGGTCTGAAGAGGGCATCACTGGGTATGGATAGTCAGCGCTGGCAGCCTCCTTATTAGTGGCAAGGTGGTGGGTCAATATAAAAAGGTCCGATACACTACATTATATAAAATGTTATATGCAGGTTGTTATTAAGTCAGTCACTGAATATGAGTCTAACTAATCTGCCTATTTATCTACCTGTCTATCTGTCTGTCTATCTATATTACTAAGTTTTCTTGTTAATCTCGTTTCATTATCACGAATGTCATCATAACAATATTTCCCACAAACAAACAGGGTAAATAAATATCAGATTGGCGAGGGCAAATAAGCAGAAGAAGAAAGAGAGTAAGTTACACATATTTAACAATGTTAAAGAGCCTGGCAAGCTGAACTGCCTCTCAGAGCATCATGATCATCTGCAGCACGACGATATGGTTATAGGAATTTCTACCTGACCCAAGGGTGAAACCAAAAAACAAGTATTTTTATATTTGCTGGCCATGCTGTACAAGTTTGGTTGGTGAGTCGACAACAGTGTTAATCACACAGTTTACAAACTTAACTGCTCTGTATGTGTGAGGAAACAGAGGGGACAACAAGGGTGGAAAGGGAAGTGATGGAGAGAGATGAGGAAGGAAGATAATAGGATGAGCGGGAAGAGATGAGATGACGAGAGAAAGAAGAGATTACGAAGGAAGGGAAAGGCGAAAATAATTTTTTGGGTAGGAAATGGGAGGGGACGAGAGAGGTAAGCTTCTTGGAGTAGCCCGGGATTGAGATGTATGAGTTAGATTTCAATGATGTTCCTCCCATAAATAATATTTATTTTTGGTAGGACCAGTATGCGGAGATTATGCACTCTTTTTGTCTATAAATCCTATAATAATCTTCCTGTTGTAATCCATATGCGTCGGTAAAAATGGAGATAAAAAAATAAGGAATGAATCTGCGGTCCCCTTTCGATATCAACAAAATTCTATCGTGCCTAAGATCTGCTCTTGCCTGAGTTAAAAATGACATTGTAAGGTTCTGAACTCTCCTTTCCCTTGCCCATATAACTTATGATAATATTCATATGAATATGATCTGTTTGGGCAGGAAGAAAAATACACAGGCAGATGCAAGACTTATTTCCTTGTAGCCGCATATCTAACAGCACTTTTCCTTCTTCGAAGTATGTACTTCTTTTCAGAAAGAGGCATGAGAAGATTCTACCGGAACAAAATTACCTTAGTGACTAAATTACACCTTCGGCAGCCACCAATCTTGCCACACACACCACACCCACCTCAATCGCATCATCACCACCACTTATTAAAATGCACATCGTACATTGCCACCACTACACCCTCCCTAAACCACATATCTGTGTCACCACACACCATAAACAGACACCATCACTATCCCTGTACAGTACAGTCACCATACAATATGACCACCACACACCATCACCGCCGAAACCACGCATCATCGTCGCCACACAATAAAAGAAAAATTTATTGTCTCCAGTATCTCACATCAGAACGATTCACCACAAGCACTACACCATAAAACACACACACACACACACACACACACACACACACACACACACACACACACACACACACACACACACTTTCACTCCCTTCATACATCACTAACATTACCATCCACTATCATTCACCACCGGTACTATAAAGTGTCATCACATCGAGCCACATGTTTATGCAACGAACTAAGACAACCAATACAAAGTTGAGCCAGTTCAACCGCAGTTATTAACAAGAACAATCACACTAATAATATGCAAGACCATACGATTACACATTCCACATTAACATTCAGAACTGCACAGACACACATCAACATAAATATATATAATAAAAAGACGGGTCTCGAAATTATGCAGACACACACGCGCTCACTTACGCGAAATCCAGCTTAGCAAGCACTCCATCACACAAACGCGCACACACACACACACACACACACACACACACACACACACACACACACACACACACACACACACACACACACACACACTCGCAATTACACTCCATCACACTCACACTCACGTAACCTGGGGAGACAGGGGGTAAAGAGCAGCCACCTTCTGCGAGCGATCCTTATTAGGTAGCGTAACGACTTCAATACCTCATTGCTCGGCCGACGAAACCACCCTTAACCCCCTCCCCCCCACATACACACACAGACCACAACAGAGAACCACCACCAAACAACCATCACAAGCACAGCATTGTTACAAAAAGAACACCATCACTGCAGACTTCGTACAACCTGTTTCACCACTTGCACGGTGCACGCCATTGTGTAGAGTACAAGTACAAGTCTTATGTATGGGTAGGCATCACACATGTGTCGCTTCTCAGCATGGTGGAGTAAAAGACTTTTCGTCTCATTAACTCCCCTCCTCATATTGGCTTCTTCAACCTTTGTCTCTTCGCCGCACTGCTAGTTCATTATCTCATTTCTCTCGCTACTTCATTGGCCTCTGCTCCTCTGAACTGTCAGCATGTATCCCTGCACCACTACGGAGGGCACGCAGCACCCGTCTAGCAGCAATATCTCATCCTTTTTTCTGTCCAGCTCTGTAATGCAGGAGTTAACCGTTACTCCCAGTCCATCATGTATGCAACAGACCAACTCTGGAACTGTCTCCCTCTGGCTGTATTTCCTACTGTCCATGACCTCCAATCTTTCAAAAGTAGTGTGTCCAGGCATCTCGAAATAAACGGATCTTAAAATAGATTCTGTGGTATCCTTTTTTTTTTTTTTTTTTTTTTTTGAAGGTTACAGTCTTACAGACTTCTAGCCATTGGTTCATTCTTCTTCCCCCCCCCAAAAAAAAAAAACATTACCACCACACACACACAACGCCAGGCATACGGGAGTGACCCACAGACCTGGTCCTGCATTCTCATTGGCTAAGGAGGCTACCTAGCACTCCTTCCTTACTGTAATTTCTGTATATGGACGGTATTGATCTTTCGTATGATATTAACGCAAAATACGACGATATTAGAGAAACACAGGGAGCGTGGAATGGAATAGTAAGGTGTACTGGTAAAACAGGTGTTATGATAGAGACATTAGTTGGCGCATACGGCCCAGGTAACCTCTTCCATTAGGTCATTTCGAGGTCATGGAAATTTAATGGTCACTCATAAACCTCTCTAAATTGATTAACCGGTTTTTCTTTAACAACCTCAACCCGATGCCGTATCAATGTTTTTCCTGCTATCATCCGACAATTTTATATTACAATAAATTTTTCTAGTTGCCAGAATTAAACCCGACCTTTATTAATCAATTCAGATAGTGAGAGAGATTTTCAGAGCTACTGTAATCGTTTGGAGGTAGCAAGAAATAAGGACTACCTTTTTATAGTGAAGGGATTCAGTGACTGATTTATATCTACGAAATATTAGCAAGTCATAGTGATTTCCTGTCATTTTCTTACTCCCGTCAACTACTTCATGAAAATTAGGAGTGACCTGTCGTATGTGAGGCTTTTCTTAGACTCGAATCTGGTAATGTATTTTTACATTTCACAAAGAGAAGTTAGCAGTATTCCATTTCCATTTTTTTTTCTTGTCATTTGTCATTACTAAGGCCGATTGGCATGAAAATTTATCTGTACTTGCCTGGGCCTGATATCTTGAGGCGCATTTCTCATATTTACGATTTAGGCCTTCAGGATTATTTTACAGTCCCCTCCTAAAGTGCAAGAAGATGAGAGTGAAACAAAAGTCGGGCGCTAAACCACCAGACGCCCTAACCAGTATCCTAGTAAAGACACGTGTTCTATCTGGCATCTGAAGCAGTTACGGTACGGAATGAGTGCAGTGCAAAAGTGCCCTCTAGTCTGTGTAGTCTGTGATTCTCTTCATATGGGTTACAATAAAAACAAACACGCGCACTTACATATAAATAGAAAACCGTGAAATGCCATGCATTTACTTGCAATTGTTATTTCCCTAGTTTTATATTATTTTTCCAACTAAGTAATTCATCACAATAGAGACCTCTAGTACTGATGGCTGTCTTTCACCCCTTCTGTTTCATTGTCAGTTCTAAGCTGAAGAAAATTATCTGCTTCTACGAAAAATAACATTAAAAATCAAGTGAAGGCGTCCATGGGGTGAAACGCAGAATCGCGCCTGAAGGCCACAGAGAAAACAGCAGATCTTCAATCATATTATAATCCTTTCCTTTGGCCTGCAGGAGCGATTCAGTGTTCCACCTCGTGGATGCCTTAACAAAAACATATGCTACATAATTAGAAAATGGTCAATATTAAAAATTTCTACAAATAATTACGTAGAAAATTACAATCCTACAACGTTAGAAATTCCAAAAAAATTGATGGTACCAAGTACCATTCAAGTCATTTAAAGATTTTTCCACAGAAAATGGCGGTAGTGTGAGGTATCAAATCAACATTTATAAATTTCCAAACAAAAAAATATGGTAGCATATAGCATCCAAATCAATGTTATCTCTAACAGAGACATGCAAGTACGTGATGAATAACATGTAGTGCTGGACATGAATTTTGGACGCTGCAGTTGTTTTAGGAAGGTTAAATTATTTGTATGAAGGAAAAGCATTCGGGGGCCGAATGTTAATCGCACTCCAAAATATGTTGTTGGGTAAGTTACCAACAAACGAAATTTGAGAGAGCGAGAGAAAGAGAGAGAGAGAGAGAAAAAAATTGTATTACCTCGTAAAAAAAAAAAAAGAAAAATGATGGGACTATGATATACTGTATATTTTCAAGACATTTCAAGTGAATCTTGTGATTGTTATAAGAGAATGGCGTCTTTCGGCCGTGTTTCAATTAAGCAGTTAAACATTAACATCTCAGTCTGTCTCGCCATGTGACTCCACATGCTCCTCTCAAATAACTCATTTCCACTGTTCTCACTCTTGACTTGTGTCCCTCCAACAAGATCCAAGCTACACTTCCATACGTTAGAGCTGGCATCACAAAACTGTCATGTAGTAACTTTTTCACTTCCATGCTCACTTCCCTGTTTCTTATCACTGCTTTCAAGGAACCAGCAACCTTTCGTCCTCGTTGTACCCTTTCAAGCACTTCACCCTCCAAACTTCCATCCTTACCCATCACACTACCCAGGTGTTCACATTTTCCATTTCCTCCCCATCCAACCTCACTGTACATTCACTGACTTCACTTCTCTCGAAGATCATAGCTTTACTCTTCCCTATATTCACCTTTAGATTCCGTTTCTTACACACTCTCCCAAACTCATCCACCAAGCCTTGCAGCTCCCCTTCGTCTTCACTTAACAACACAGTATCATCTGCAAACAACAGTACAGAGAGTTTCCAAACACTGCCCTCTCTCATTAGGTCCACTCTAGCATCCACTGCCCTACCTTGTATCTCTTTTATAACCCCATCCATATACAAGTTGAACAACCATGGGGACAGGACACATCCCTGTTTCAACCCAACCTTCATATAGAATAATTCACTCAGTTCACTATCCACACGTGCTGCAGCCTTAGCACCGTCATACATACCCTTCACAGCATTCAACAACTTCCCATCTACTCCATATATTTGTGGTAGGTGGGGGCGCCCATCATCCACCCACGTAGTGCAGTGGCACTCGCTTTTTTTTTTTGGGGGGGGGGGGTAGCTCTACATTGAGTGGCAAGCCAAATGATTTCCTGTAAACCAGGAAACTTTTTTGAACGCTGGGTAGTAACCTTATAACCAACCAAAGCGTGTTCCCTGCGTGATAGCAAGTGGGTTGGCGGAGGGTTAGTGCTACTCCCCGGAAAACAACTAACTACAAATACGAACAAGATGAAGAAAGTTAAAATGGGGAAAGCCCTAGGAATTGATGGAGTTTTTGGTGAAATGCTGAAGCATGGGGGAGGGATAGTAGTATAATGGATGTGGAAGACGTGCAGATTGGCCTGGGAGGAAGGTGGAGTCCCGGAGGATTGGAAGTCAGGTATAATTATTCCTTTGTACAAACGAAAAGGAAAAAAGAAGTGTATGGTAATCATAGAGACATTTGTCTTCTTAATGTAATAGGAAAAGTATACGGTAGGATACTGATTGACAGAGTTAGGGAAATAACAGAGGAATTAGTTGGGGAAGAACAGGGAGGTTTTAGGAAGGGAAGAGGTGTAGATCAGATATTAATTTTTAGATCTTTAATGGAAAAGTTTCTAGAGAAGGGTGGGTGGGTGAGTGCATGCGCGAGGTCGAGAACAACAGGTGAATCAGTCTCCTCGTATGTTAACCAGTTTAAGGACTTTATAGACCTCGGAAAGCCGCCATTTTCGGCTAAACATCGTGTAAGCACAGTAAGAACCAACTGATGACTTCTTGTTGGTGAGGGGGTATTGGACTTTGTAGTTTTTGCCAAGGATAACTGGCAGGTTCCTGGTAGACCCTTCCCTCAACCCAGTCTCCGGATCTCGCGCATGTGCAGTAAGGGTTCACGGTTGTCTTGGCAACGGGAACGTGGCTGGCTGTGTTTAGTGCTGCTGTCTGGGTTAGTTGTTGAAGTTGTTATTTTATTTTTGCTCTGTTAGTCATATGTAAATACTATCTCCCTAAATAAGCAAATATGGGGAAATCCTGATCAGAGCTTAGAAAAATGCATCGTAACCAATTAAAATCAATAACCAAAGACGAACTTAATGATAGCATTATGTCTTCACAAGAGGATGAAGCATTGCAAGTAGTCACCACTAAAACTGATGATTTAGTAAACGAAGTGGCAGAGCTTAGGAGGACAATTGCAGCTGTGGATGCGGCTGTCCATAAGAAAATTTTGGATCTGAAGTCTCAAGTTGAAAAGCAAGCTGAAATCATTGCAAGACAACAACGGTTCCTCAAGGGTATAGACAGAAAGGAGCGTGAATGCCATCTGATAATCACGGGTGTTCCTGATGGTCACGAGAGCTTGGATGGTGCAACATCGGACGCCAAAAAAATTACCAAGATATGGGAGAAGGTGGGAGCTACAAGCGAAGTACGTGGTGTCCGAAGACTAGGCAACGGTAGCAGCATGGTTGGTAAACTTCGTCCTCTTCTTGTTACTGTCGCAGCCAAAGATGACAGGGATGCTGTGCTGGAAAAGGCCAAAGCACTCAAGACATCGGGTGATGCTTACAAAAAGATCTACATTAAGAAAGATGTACATCCTGGTGTAAGGGCAGAATGGAGGCGACTTCGTGATGCTGAGAAGACGGAAAAGGAACGTCCAGAAAACGTGGGCTGCAACATTTACCTTAACACTCGAGAGCGACAGCCGTATAAGGATGGAGTAGTGATTGACAGGTGGAGCCTTCTGGGTTTTAGAACGACCACAACAACACAAAGGAAATTTAGAAATTATATCTTGGAACATAAATGGAGTTTAATCAGAATTAGAAAAGGGTGGTTTACAGGAATTTTTAGTGAAATATGAGGTCATTTGTTTGAATGAAATTAAGACCCCGTTAAGAGTAGGTTTCCCTGGTTATGTATGTTACAGAAGCAGAAATACAGCGTCTTCTTACCGTGGAGGTACAGTAGTAATGGTGAAAAATTATTTATCAAAGTATGTGATAAGTGTAGATACAACCATCAAGGACCAAGTCTGGCTTGAGTTAAGCTGTGCTCCAGGTGTTGTGTTTGGTTTTTGTTCTATTCCTCTGAGGGATTTCCCCTACTTTTCAAACACTTAATATGCATCTGTCCAGGAGAAACTATCGGACAATGAAAGTATTAAGAAGTATGTGATAACTGGCGACTTTAATGCTAGATTTGGTGATTCTGTTAGTGAGTTACCTGCCCGTGCTGGGATACCTGACTCAGATACTTACACATACCCCTATATTCCTGACCAGGTACACAACCCAAATAATAATGCATATGTGCTCTCAACCTTTTGTGTGGATAATAAATTAGTTGTGGTTAATAATCTAATGTTGAGAGATAGGGTTTTCGCCAGTAATTTAACATAAAAACAAGGAGACAGATGGATTTCGGAGCTGGATATATGTATGGTGTAATATGAAATGTTAGATTATATACTGTAGATAGTTTTTGTGTTCATCAATCTGATATCTTACCTTCAGACCATGCTTCAGTATCTTTAAAGTTATTCTTGCCAGGGATAGATATTGATCATCTCTTTTCTCGAGCCTGTCTCCTTGGTGATTGTGTAATACTGATAAATTCACACCAAACCTCACTAACTAAGAAGCCTATAAGATTTGCCGGAATTGACCAAGAAAAACTTGTCAACACTATTTTTGATGTAAGACTGAATGATAATTTCACGGATGTAAATGTGTTTGCTGACCATGTAACAGAAGTATTATACGAATGCTCCAAGGCAAGTAGAGTCAATACAGCCACGAATAATGTAAGTGTATAGACCGATGGGACAGTTTACTTCGGGAGAGAGACGATGCAAGGGTGTGGCAGGCTACTGACTGGAAGAGAATGTTCCATGATGGCCGTACTAAGAATATTGTACCCAGTGACCAAGAATTTAAAGATTATTATGAGAACACCCTTAACCCTACATTAGATGAAAACCCTGACGAAAACATGAAATCGCAAACAAACATTCCCATTCTTGATGAGTATATAACTCCTACTAAAGTAGAATCACAAATAAAGAATATGAAAGCAGATAAGGCGTGCAGCCCTGATGGAGTTTCCCCAGGTGTGTTTAAGTGAGATGCCAAGAATTTCGATACTTTTGGAGATGAGAATATTAGTAGCACTGAAGGTAACATACGAATCTGGCAATATCTGTCTATTAGTAAACTGTATATATTTAGTTTTACTAGCATTAAAAGAGACAAGGCTGTTTTGTCCCCATTCACTGATCGTAGATAGATCCTGATTTATGGAGATGGCTATACTGAGTTGAGAGGTAGAGATATTAGACTTTGTAAATGGGTGTCTGAGTGCGAATGAACTATGTAGTGTTGAGTCATCTGCATATAGGTGAATGGGATTGTGGGTGACAGATAAGAGATCATTAATATGAACCAGAAATAGGGTTGGTGCCAGAACTGATCCCTGCAACACGCCGGTGTTAACTGAGTGGAAATTGGAATATACATTATCTACTTTTACTCTTATTTTCCTGTCACTACAATATGAAGAAATCAAAGGAACAAAAGACGTTAGTCCATAGCAAGGGAGTTTGGACAGCAGGGAACGGTGCCATACTCCATCGAAAGCTTTAGAAATATCAAGAGCTACTGCATGAGTTTCTCCAAAAAGATCAATTGATTAATGGATGGTATGAGTTAGGAGATTGTCTATGTCAATGGTGGATCTTACGTGGCGAAAACCATACTGTCTATTACTAATTAAGTTGTTGGATTCAAGATGTTTAACAATGTGCTTATTAATTGTTTCAAATACCTTACCAAAAGAAGATGTGACAGCTATTGGTCTGTAATCGGGGGGGGTCAGACGAACTTCCTTTCTTGGGAATTGGGTGGATATTGACTTCTTTCCATGAATTTGGGAATAAAGAAGTACGTATGCATAGTCTGAAAAATTTAGCTAGAACAGAGGCAAGTTCAGGGGAACAGTTTTTCAAAACAATTGGCGGAATTCCATCTGGGCCTGGAGCTTTGTTGGTAGGTAAATTGTCTAGGATGGATTTTACGTATCTTGTCTGTATTTTAAGTGGGGCAATTTCGGGAAAGTCAAGTTCTAGCACAGGGACATTCTGGCTGGTATCGTCTATGGTACTTCTGGCAAAGATACTAGCAAAGATATCTGCTTTCCCACGCGAGTCATTTGTAATGTTGCCATCTGAAGATTTTAGTGGGGGAATGGAAGATGACTTGTTAAAGTTATTATTGAAAGAATTAAAAGTTGAGCAGAATATTCTATTCTCATTAAGGCTGTTAAGTAGTTTTGATGCTTGCTTTTGAAGAAAGTTTGATTTAGATAGATTTAATACAGCTTTTGCATAATTTCCAGCTATTTTAAATTGGGAGAGTGATTCAGAATTTTTTATGTTAAGTAAGAGTTATATGCTAATGACTTTTGGGCTGTTGCTCTGGCACAATTGCCATCAAACCATTTTGGAGAGTTCGATCTTTTAGAGAACTGTTGACTTGGTATGAATAAATCCATACCAGCTAGTAGTAAGTCAGAAATGTGAGACTGGGTAGAATTTGGATCACTAGAGAAGAAAGACTGCCATGGAATGTCAGCAAGATAATTTCTAAACCCATCCCAGTTTGCCCTATCAAAGTGCCATCAGGTCACTCTGACAGGTTCAGAACGGGGAGGTGTGGGAGGGTTAACTAATGAGGCTTTGATGAGATTGTGGTCAGAGGATCCAAGTGGTGACAGTACCTCTATCCTGTACTGATCTGGATTATTTATCAAGAACAGATCCAAGAGATGGGCATTATGGTCAGGATTATCAGGTATTCTGGTTGGTTGCTTTACCAACTGGGTGAGATTAAATGATTCTGCAAACAGCTTGCATTCTAGACCAGCGTCGTCAGTCCTGGCAGAATGCAATAACCATTCAACATTATGTATGTTCAATCACCCAAAATGATAATTTCGGTGCTAAGGGCAAGGTTAAGGTTGCACAACTGAGTGGATATGGAAACAAATACACTGGGTTCCGAAGAAGCATTGGGGGAACTGTAAACTACACAAATATATTTGGTAATGTTTTGACAATTTAGTTTATATAATGAGTAATCAAAACTGGACGAAGTGAAGTTTAAAACAGTGTCAACTGCATATTGGGATTTAATATAAGAACAGGTGCCGCCCTTGTTACAGAAGTTTGTAAGGAGATGGTAACCGGGAAAACAAAATGGGGATATATCAGTAGAGGGTGAGATTTGTGGTTCTGTGAGGAAAAGGGCCAAAGGGGATATGGACTGAAGGAAAAAATGAACTGAGTTTAAATTTGTGGTAAGGCCGCAGATGTTGGTGAAGAATAAGGCCGCACTTTCACCTCTTCGCTGATGAGCATTCCCGGAATAGCAACAGTCGCTGCCGGCACAGTTGCTTGATGACGTTTTGTGGCAAAATAAATATGTTTGGGTGGTGAAAATAAGCCGAGAATACACATTTTTCGAGCGCATGGCGGCCTGGGGGGGAGGGGAGAAAAGCCTCCATGTAAGAGCCAGGAAAACTTATAAACTTATCCGCGAGCGAAAGGGTTGATATATTCTGTGTGTGTGTGTGTGTGTGTGTGTGTGTGTGTGTGTGTGTGTGTGTGTGTGTGTGTAAGTTCTCACTTTTACTTGATAACCATACACCCACATATCTTATTAATCAAGAAACTTCATACTGGTTAGGTTATATTCAGCAAATCCACGGGGGCTATCATGTCATTTACTCATATTCGTTCCAAGTGGCCCAGCGTTAAAGTAAATAAAGCAACGATTCTGGGTGTGTTCATTCGGGATTATTATCAGTGATCATTTTCAAACTACTATGCGACGTAGGGTATTGGTTTTACACTTGACCACTCTCACCTATAAAGAATTACACTGGCCGGCAAAAGACAGCTGGATTTATTACCACACCAAAAAATACATGAACTTCGCAAACTACTAAGAAATGAACTTGCTGCCTTTTCGAAGTAGTTTACGTGAACGTCCAATGTGTGAGCCTTCATGACATAGTTAATACAATATATAACGGATATATTGCATAAATCAATGCTATAGTATAGCTTAATAAATTGATCGCAAGGAATCCGGTAAGATAACACTAAAAACAGATGCCCTTACAGTTTAATTTTGTAATAAACATTATACATTTTCTCTCAGAAGAAATAGTTATTCATATAATATGGTTTCCATATTACAGTATTATAATACTTCAGTGTTTGTTTTTATATAGTGTTTCAGGTTTCATCCCCAGAACATCTATATATCTATCTATTGCCAGACGCCTCAATCCCGTTCGGGGTGGCCACAAACAAATCGACTCCACGTCACCCTGTCCCTCGCCATTTCACTGCCCTGCTCCCAACTCACACACCCCTCTCTTATATACCTCTCCACTCCATACCTCCATCTCATCCTCGGCCTCCCCCTTCCTCTCCCCCCCTCCACCTCACTCACACACACTCTCTTCGTCAGTCTTTCAGTACATAATCATAATAATATAATTATGTAGCATGCTACAAACTTATAAACAGAACCTAAATAAATACTGAGGCGTGTGTCATCATATGTTAAAGGCGAAGATTGTATACCAGTCTTGGACGTCCTTAGCCACTTATGCACACACCCATATTACCATTATGACACACATTTCATACTCATTATACTCCCCCCACCCCCACCACACGTATTGTCCCACACCCACACGCACACACTCATACTGTATTTGGCATTCTGTGTACTGAATGAAATCCTCCTTTTAATTCTGTTATTCTAAATGTAAATAAGCATATAGAATTAACATTAATACCATGTTCATTAACGTTGCACACTGTCAAGCTGGTAATACTGAAACAAAGGACTAAGACTGTGACTAATGCGTCACATTATGCTCCATAATGTATTTTGTGAGTTCCATATAGGCTGTTTCTATTTTTCATAAGAAATGGCTGTTCATCAGTATGTTAACTTTAATTACTGACATAACTGGAGGAACAATAACATCTGTAGTGACACTACAAGTCACCAGCGTATCTATGAGGACTGGGGATGTCAGCGGCCACCTCTCCTCTAACTGGTATCCGCCACTGAATACATGATTACCTTTAACATTAACGAAAATATAGCTCTGGGTATGGCTACTCCATGACTATTACTGAAACATAGACTATGCAAATAAGTATTGATTACTGGTTAACGTAATCCGTAATGTGAGGTGGTTATGTATTGCACTTGTATTTTCACAGTATTAAATTTTAGGTAAACATATCAAATGCAACGTCATTACTCATGGCACAAACTGATAATGTGTGTGTGTGTCTACTGAGAGAGAGAGAGAGAGAGAGAGAGAGAGAGAGAGAGAGAGAGAGAGAGAGAGAGAGTCGAGGTGGTGGAGCAGGCTGCATGTTTTCTGTTAACTAGGGAAGGGGTATTGTATATTTGGCATAATATAAAGTGTGTTATTGGGTCTATATAATGATAATAAAAATAAATAGGTTTATTATTATTTAGGATACAGGATATCACTGACACCTTAAAAACTATACTGTAATGACTAAGAATGTATAACTGTATGCCACTCACTTCCATACTCCCCCGTTCCCCCTACATTGCGCCATTTATGTGTGAACTTGCGCTCGGCTTCTGAACCTCAACTCAACCTGTATCGTAGTTCATGCTACAACAGAATTATTTTGTATAACTCAGACTTTATAAATAGTATAGTGCACAACCCATTATCCAAACCAATCACATTAATATTCATTAGCTTACATCACAGCATAATACAATGGACACATAATATAATTCGAAGGATGAAGCTTAGTGATTCGAAAAATTGTCGGGCACACACACACACACACACACACACACACACACACACACGGGCATGCGCTGTTGCCACGTTAGCCAAATCCCGCAACCAGGTGGTCCAGTCGGAACTCTTGCCGAGTGTACATTTTTGGTCAGTTTTCTACTGTATTTAAACCTTTCAATTGATTGGTTCAGTTGTCAACTCATAACTAGTACTACATGACCAAGTAGAAATACCATCTTCTATATGAGTGTGTAAAAACTCAGTGTTGGAGGTGTAAATTTTTTAAAATCACCAGTAAAAGAGGGGAACAAAAATCCTTTTTTATAAACCAATTCTGCTCAGATTTTTGCTGTAGATTCCTGTAAGCCTGGGACATATGGAAAAATGTCAAAAGTAAAAAATTCAGGCCAACTGAACTGCAGAAGTTATACGCTGATATATTTTGATAGTTTGCAAAAAAAAAAAAAACGAAAAAAAATGTCACAAGGAAAAGTGGGATAAAATCCTTATTTATTGAACAGTTTTGCCCTGATCTTACCTATATATGCCTCTGAGACTGGCACACATAAGGCAGCGTCTAAAGTGAACAGTTCAAGGCACTAAGTGCCGCAGTATATTTTGAAAGTTGGCAAAAATTCCTACAAAATCACCAGTAGGAGTAGGGAAAAATTCATATATATAGACCAATCTTGTTAACACTTTGACCTGAGATTCCTCTTTGGTAGGCACATAGGGAGACTTACGGAAAGGTGAAAATTTTGACTTCACAGTGGTTCAGAAGCTGTCTTGGTGATGTAAGTTGGCAAAAGTTTCTAAGAAAACCATTGGGACAAGATAAATAAATTTATGAACCAGTCCTCCTCAGACTGTCCCTGGCGATCACTCCTCTTTGAATTTATCCATACTTTTTTTTTTTCACATATGAAGAGAGGAAGAAAATAAAATAAATAAAAATAATCGACACACCAGATTACAGGTGTCCTCCATTCATTACAAAAACCTCTGATAATTGGACATGAGTAGTTGTAGGTTGAAGTTTGTGAGGAAACTATTCTGAAGTGAGTTCCAAGGAGAATCAGGTCGAGGAATATGAGAATTATGATGGGCATAAGTTCTGCAATGTGCTAGTGTGACAGTCCAGTCATGAGCTTTACCTAACGGCCAATTAGCACAGAGGATGATATGGGGAGGTGGTGCAATAGATGCAACTTCGTCTGAGCATTTGCCATAAAATTATCTGTAACATATTGCAAGGAAGGCAACATTCTGTCTTACTTGAAGGAATGGAAATCTGTTTGTAACTACAGAGTTATAATTTATATAGCTTTGTTCTGAATTTTGCTCAGTTGTTTTACTGCAACCTCTCCACATCCACTCCACAAGACTGAGTAATGTTTGAGCTAACAGCACTCACCATTCTGATAAAGTATAGCTAATTGCTCGTCAGTGAAGAAGTAACGGATTCTATACCATAATCATTTTTTTTAGATAGTTTTAGCAAGTGATCTATTATGAGAAGTTCAACTGAGGGTGCTGTTAAGTCAAACACAGTGAATTTCAGTACTTTCAAAAATAGGAACATTAGCTGCGTTGAAGAAATATAAGAATCAGGCAAAAATTTGTCTTAATAATATTTTCACTGCTCACTGCTACCGTTCCTTCATTATTCTTCACAACCGATGGTGTCACTTTTTCTCTCTTCATCTGATTTACCACCTTAAGTGTCATATTCTTCCTTTCAACGCTATTTAGGTTATGCAGTAAAAGTCTGTACCTCAGATTTTGCCCTGTCTATCTCATTTCTAGCCCTATGCTTTGTAGCTATGTATTCGTCTTTCCCTTTTCCATTCCCAGAAATGCCTCATTTTCTCCTTAACTGCGGCTTCTACACCCCCATCTCATCACCATGTAACCTTATGTCATGGGGGCCCCCTTACCCATCAACACCCCGAATACATAACTCCCTGGATATTGTTCTTGATTGTTCTATACTGTTCTTTAACCCGTGGCATCCCGTCGACGTACTTCCACGCCCTCACGTTTTGTCACTGCCAATCCCGTTGACGTACTTCAACGTCCTGCAATTGCAAGGTTCATAATTTCCACAATTTTCAAAATTCGCGCGAGATTTTCAATTTGCCCACCTACCCAAGCCTCCCCTACCTGCCGCCAGGCGGGCAGCGTCCCAGACCCCGCGTGACCCGCGCTCGCCCTTGTCTCAGTCACTCACCTGTTAGCAGTGACCCAGGTCAGACATGGAGTGGAAAGGTCTCTCAGACGACGAAATAGCATCCGCCCTGGAGGCCTTCACTGGAGATAGTGATTCTCCACTTGATGATGATGTGGTGGATCGAGATTACGTCCAGCCAGAGGAAGAAATAACAAGCAGTGATGAAGAGGTCCCTTCGCCCCGGAAAAAGCGGTATGTGACATATCGTAAGGCAAGGGAAGGCCAGCCTGCACCCCAACCACGTGCACGGACCTCTCTCCATCCCGATTCTGATGAGGACGAGGATGAGGACGATGACGATGACGGCAGCTTAGGACGTGATATTGCCTCGTGGTTGGGTAAGGAGAAAATCTCACCCCGAGGATCAGAAGGTGGGGCGAGAAGACAAATAAGGTATGGTCCAAGTCTTTTGTCTGGGGAAGTGGAAAGTGGTGTGGTGGGAGTGCAGGGTGAAAGGGAAAGTGGTGTGGTGGGAGCGCGGGGTGAAAGGGAAAGTGGTGTGGCGGGAGTGCGGGGTGAAAGGGAAAGTGGTGTGAGGGAGGCAGCACGAGCACGTGGTGCACGAAGGCCTAGGGGAGAGGAGGTGGAGCCACTCCCCAGCACGTCTTTCGCCCCACAATATTCCCAAACTTCCTCCCCACAGCCCCAGGATGTGGGGAAAGGAAGGAAAGGGAAGGGAAAGGGTAAAGGAAAAGGGAGATGGAAGAGAAATGCGAGTGATGAAAGGCGCCGCTCTCCACCTCCCCAACCTCCCCCACCACCCTCACCTCCCCACCCTGACGAAGGCGACGATGGGGACGTGGCTGGAGACGGTGATGTCTCGTGGAACTGGGAAGATGGGAGTAATTTTACTCCCATCATTCACCCTTTCACTGAGGAGTGGTGGTCTGGTTGCACGGCTCCAGGTGTGCATGCGGGTTCCACTAGGGTGGATTTTTTCCACTTGTTCTTTGGGGAGGCGTTTGTGGGGCGCATAGTGGAACAGACAAACATATTTTCACGAACACAGCTCCGTGAAAGTGAACTTTTTGGAACAACGAGCAGGCATTCCCAGCAATATAACTATCTTGTGACAATTTCTGAGATGTTCTTATTTTTTGCCCTGGTTCTCTTGATGGGTGTGGTAAGAAAAAAAACAAATTCCTGCATACTGGACAACTGGCCCAATGATCCTCACACCTTTCTTTGGAAAGGTGATGAGTCGTAATAGATTTCAGCAGATTCTTGGCCGCCTCCACTTTTTTGATGCAGAAGATCCAGCTAATGCAAATAACACTGATAAAATGAGGAGAATTAGGCTGGTATTTGATCATTTACGGGAAATGTTCCGCTCCTCATTTTATCCTTACAGAGACCTCGTCATAGACGAGAGTCTTGTGTTGTGGAGAGGCAATATTTCCTTTCGCCAGTACATACCCAGCAAGAGACACCGTTTTGGGTTCAAGATCTTTGTTATGTGTGACTGTAAGACTGGTTATGTGCAAGACATAATCTTGTACAAGGGCGCACAGACAGATATAACAGAAGATCGTAGTATAGGACTCTCAGGGGCCGTGGTGAAGACAATGATAGAGGAGTACCTTCATCTTGGTCATGTGTTGTACCTGGACAACTGGTACACTAGCCATCTTCTCGCTAGGTTCCTCCACCAACACGACACCGGAGTCTGTGGTACAGTCAAGAGAAACCGTCGCCATATGGTCAAGATAGGGAGGAAACTTGACAAGAACGAGGTGGTTTTCTTCCAGGCAAATAACATCCTTGCCACCCTGTGGAACCACAACAGGGAAGTTTGCCTCCTATCAACTGTACACAGCCCCCTGATGCACCGCACAGACTCCGTTGATCACCATAGCGAGAAGAGGCACAACGTCTGGAAACTTGAGTCTGTACTGGACTATAATCTGAACATGAGGCAAGTGGATCAGTCAGACTCGATGATTTCCAGTGTTGACTGTGCCAGGACCACGATGAAGTGGTATAAAAAGCTCTTTTTCCACTTGCTCGACATCACGGTCCTGAATGCACACTACCTGCACGCCATGACAACAGGAGTATCAGAGACCTTTGAGGGGTTTGTGAGGGAGCTGGCACGTGAAACAATCGCCAGGCATGCCCAGGACAGACCCACACACAGCACCCGCACCCCCATGGCTGCCCAGACTCCCCTACGCCTCACAGGACGCCACTATCCTAGCACAATCCCTTCCGACCCAAACCGTCGTAAACCCCAGCGCCGCTGCCATGTATGCAAGCACTTGACAGTCAGACCAGCCACTCAGAGAAAAGACACAAGGTACGAGTGTGTAGAGTGCAATGTTGCGTTGTGCCTTCAGCCATGTTTCAGAGAGTACCATAACTTCCTACACTACTGAAACTGTGTGGGATGGCGATATGACGCTCAGTATAATGGTAAGGCCAGTCAGTATGTGCAAAGTCTTATATAAAGTTGAAATGGGTGTAATGTTTTCAGCAAAGTAATGTATACAGTAGGTTGAGAAATAGTGTAAGTTGAAAGAAGTGATATCAAAACTACACCCACTGTGTAAATCTGCAAAAATATGACACTCAGTATAACACTCTGGTCAGTAAATATGTGATAGCAAGAATATAAAGTGGAAACGGGTGTAATGTCAGCAGGAAAGTAACGTATAAGTTGAAGAATAGTGTAAGTTGTAACAATTGATGTCACGAGTACACCCACTGTGTAAATCTGCGAAAATATTATGCTCAGTAGAACATTCTGGTCAGTAAGTATGTGATAGGAATGATATAAAGTGGAAAAGGGTGTAATGTTAGTAGGAAAGTAATTTATAAGTTGAATACTAGTGTAAAATGAAACAAATGATATCGCGATAACACTCACTGTGTAAATATGCGATAATATGACGCTCAGTAGAATCGTAAGGTCTCAAATTATGTGATATCAATTATATCAAGTGTAAACATGTGCAATATTAGTGGAGAATTATTATATAAGTACAAAAATAGGTTGTAAGTTGAAAAAGTAGTCATAGCGACTTCACCGTCTGTGTTATTATGCGCAATTATTACGCTAAATATTTATGTAAGGCCTGAAACTATCTCAAAACAGTTCTCAAAAGTGGAAAAGTGTATAATGTTATTAGGAAAGTATTATGTAAGTTGAAAAATCACAATACGAGTTGAAACAATAGTCACAGCGAGTTCACTCACTATGTAAATAAGAGCTAACATTACGCTAAATGTTATCGAAAGGCCTGTGAATACGTAAAAACAGTTCAATAAAATGTAAAATGGTATAATGTTATTGGAGATGTATTATGTAAGTAGAAAAAATGATATGTATCATGATTCAGGAATGTACAATAAGGGATTCATCGTGATCAGTCTGCCCGATTTTCTCGGTTCGCACGATGGTACAATGCTTATTTCAGCTCTATTTTTGTATAAAATCCAATTTACTCTTGTATCACATGTTTTTATGTTTGTAATAAATACATATCTACTTACTTTCATTGGTTTCCCAGACTTATAATACCATAGAAAACGTGAGAGCCTCAGACCACCTACAGAGAACACGGTACCAGGTGTGACGAAGGTATACCTGTTTAGGCAACTTATGGACCCCGGTGAACACTTTCTTCGTGATTGACCATTGTTTCTGACCAAAAGCGAAAATTTTAGCAAAAAAAATTTGGGTCCAAAAATGGTCGGGATTGGGGGGTACCAGTACCAGTGGTGAAAAAGTGGTCGGGACGGGGCGGGTTAAAACATTTGTCAACAGCTCCCTATTCAGCCACCACTCTACTCATCTTGCTGTAGAAGGCATCCCTTACTGCCTGGTTTTTCAAATTCCAAATTTTCCTCCAATGTGCATGGGTCCTCTGCTTCACCACCCATTCCTTAAATGTCACAAAAGTATTTTGTGCAGTTTCACACATTCTTCTCTCCCTTTAACTTTAACATCCCTCCACAACCTCCTATCAGCTCTCCTGGCTAGGAAATAGTTAATCTGGCTACTGCTTCCCCCCGATTCATGCGAATTCAACCTTCTCTCTCTTTTCCTGGAATGTGTGTTGCACACTATTATTTTTTAATAACAGAAGAAAGGAACGAAAAACAAATGAATAAAAATATAATCCATACACCACAATACAGGTGTCCTCCATTCATAAAAAAATTGTAACAGTTGGACATGAACAGTCGTATGTTGAAGTTTGGGGGGAAGTCACTCTGGGGAAACGAGTTCCAAAGAGATACACTGTACACTTCGGGGAATAAAAGAATACTGATAGGCAGAGGTTCTGCAGAATATGGCAGTGTGACAGTCCAGTCATGAGAGCTACCAGATTCTCGTGTAGTGCGGTGGAAGGCATGGAGAGGTGGCACAGTGGATGCAACTTCATCTAAGCATTCGCCATTGAAGTATCTATAAAACAATGCAAGGGAGGCAGCATTCCTTCTTACTTGAAGGGGTGGTAGATCGTTTCTAATCATAGGGTTATTAATATTTCTAACAGCCTTGTTCTGAACTTTGTCTTGTTGTTTTAGTGCTATGTTACCACATCCTTTTCACATGGGTGAGCAATATTTTTGCTGGTAGCGGACATGGCTCTTATAAATTATAGCTAGCTGCTCATCAGTGAAGAAGTTACGGACTCTGTACCCAAGTTTCTTTGGTTTTAGCAAGTGACCTAACATGACAGGTCCAGATGAGGGTATTGTTAAGTGAAAAACCGAGAATTTCAATATTTTTAGAGACAGGGATATTAGTAGCACTGAAGGTAATATAGGAATCAGGCAATATCTGACGATTAGTAAATTGTATAAATTTGGTTTTACTATCATTAAATGAGAAAATTATATTTTGTTACAATTCTGTGACCTTAGATAAGTCTTGATTTTCGGAGACTGTTGTATTGAGTTGTGCATTAGAGACACTAAACTATGTGAATGGGCATTTGAGTGTGAATGAACTGTGAAGTATTGAGTCATCTGTATGTGAAAGGATGAGATTTTGGGTGACAGATAAGAGATCATCAATATGAATTAGGAATGCAGTTTGGGCCAGAACTTATCCTTGTGGCATCCTGGCATTAATCGAGTGAAAATTGAAATAAACATTATCAACTTTAACTCTTATCTTTTTGTCACTGAGATTTGAAGAAATCAGAGGAACAAAAAATGTTAGGGCACAGCAAGAGATTCTGGATAGCAGGGAACGGTGCCAGACTCTGTCAAAAGTTTTAGAAATATCAAAGGCTACTGCATGAGGTTCTCCATTTTGGTCAATTGATTGATGCTGGTATGAGCCAGGGGATTGAGTATATCAATAGTGGATCATTCGAGACAAAAATCATACTGTCTATCGCTAATTAAGTTGTTTGATTCGAGATGTTTAACCATTTGCATATTAATTACAGTGTCAAATACTTTACCAAGAGAAAAATATAATCAAAGGAATCAGAGGAACTTCCTTTCTTCAGAACTGGGTGGATATTGGCTTCTTTCCATGAATCAGGGAATGAAGAAATATGTATGCATATGAATAATTTTGCTACAACAGGAGCAAGTTCAGGGGAATACTTTTTCAAAACAATTCAAAGAATTCCATCTGGACGTGGAGCTTTGTTAGTTGGTAAATTATCTAGGATGGACATTACATATATTATGTGTATCTTAAGTGGAGCAATTTCTGTAAAGTTCTAGTACAGGGGCATTCTGGTTGACTTCCTCTAACGTAGAATTACTGGCAAACATACTGGCAAGGATGTACAGTACACTTTACCACGCAGATCATTAGTAATGTTATCATCTGAATATTTCAATGGGGTAATGGTTGATGACACAAAATAAAATAGTTGGAAAATTACATAAAATAAAATGAAAGAATGTGAACTGGTAAGGTCTTTCTGGTGAAAGTTAAACGTACATTTAGCATTCATTCTTTTGTTTATTTATTTGTTCACATGTGAAAGGGAGAGTATTGATGCAAATAGTAATGTATTCCATTAACCCCTTATTAACCTCCAGCATTGAATAACCCTTTACAGTACCAATGTCAATAATGTCGAGTTAGTGAGCTATGAAAAAACTGTGAACAATTATGGGAAGGGAACGAAGGTCACTGGTATGTTTACACAACTCTACGCTACGATTCCAAGCAGTCAGGGAGTCGGTTAATCTCAGATGTTTTTGCCCATTTGGTAAACGCACCGTAACTTTGTAATTTCTCCCGTGAATCATAGCGAATCATAGCATGGGTTTAGGAAGCTAAATAACACATTGCTAGGTGTGCCAGGCGATTATCTTCACATCTTTAAGAAAATGGAAGAAGTTTAATCCCTTTCTGAGTACGTAGAGTGTCTTCCATTCTTCTGAAATCAATTTATTTTTCTTAAAGATGTGAAGATAATCGTCTGGCTCACCTAGCAATGTGTTATTTCTTCCTAAACCCATGCTATGATTCGCTATGAGTCATGGAAAAAATGATAAATTTACTATGCATTTATCAAATAGGCGAAAACATCTGAGATTAACCGACCCCTTGACTGCTTGGAATCGTAGCGTAGAGTCGTGTAAACATACCAGTGACATTCATTCCCTCCCCATAATTGTTCAGTTTTCTTTATAGCTCACACTAACTTGACATCACTGACATCGGTGCTGTAAAGGGTTGTTCAGTGCCGGAGGTTATTAAGGGGTTAATGGGATATATTACTGTTTGTATCAATACTCTCTCTCTCACATTAAACACAAAAACGAACAAAAGAATGAGCACTAAATGTACATTTAACTTTCATCAGAAAGACCTTAGCAATTCATATTCCTCCAGTTCATTTTTAAGTATTTTTCTGACTTTAGGTTAGGTTAGGTTTGGTTAAATTATTAGGTACAGTTAAACTCGGTTAGGTTAGGTTTAGTTAAACAGGATAGTCCCTTCCGCCATTATGCTGAGGAAAAATAATACTAGAGCTGTCACAACCGTACAGCTAAAAACAACGGGGAAACTGATTTAACAGGCAACGTTTATTTATGGGTAATGCATTACAGTATCAGTGGTTCATGGGCTACGCAGTTACCGGTAAATGTCATTTTCAGGAAGGCGTCAAGAATGAACGAATTTCAAGAATTAGCGAGGGGGCTTGAAACGTAACCGTCGCTAATTTGGTGCGGGTGGTTACTGTACTGTATGATACTGTGCAATATTGTAATCAATACAGTCCTATACCTGAATCTAAAAAATATAGAAATTAGTGAACATACAGAAGTTTAATGAAACATTAAGCCTACAAGTCACAGATAACACTTCCTGGACTGCCGAGATGATTCCAGACATCTGCCAAACAGTCAAAGATTTTCGTAAATTGGACTATTTCTCAAAACTGCCAAAATGTCGGGTCTACCGAATAATCAGCTGCCAAATAATAGAACTCTTACTGTAGTAAACACACACATTTATACCTTATATATACATAGTACAAAAGCTAGAATAATAAGCTGATTATTAACATTCTCAAACAGCATTATAATGATTCCAGAATGTATAGGCAGAGTTGCAGAGAGAAGGAAAAGTACAATCACAGCCTATGTGTGTGTGATTATTTATGATGTGTGTTTGTGTGTGTGTGTGTGTGTGTGTATGTGTGTCTATTTGAGGTGGCGATAAGAGGCAGCTGTCTCCATTGTGATGGTGGTAGTGGTGGTGCCAGTGGTACAGTAGTAGTGGCAGTATCAGCGGTGGTAGTGATGGTGATAATGGAGGTGGCCTTGAACACGGAGGGAAGTTTTATCATATCACCTCACTCCCTCTCTCTCTTTCTCTTCCTCATCCCAGTCACTCTCAAAATCACTTTCCCCAGATTCTTTGTCTGTGACTTCCTGACCTTCAGTTTCACTGAATAAAAATTTCGGTACTCCTCCCCTCTCTCTGCCATTGTGGTTACTTTCAGTATTGAAAGAGAATGGTCATGAGCAGTTATAGATATGAAATTTGGATTTCTCTGAAATATATATATATATATATATATATATATATATATATATATATATATAGATATATATATATATATATATATATATATATATATATATATCGTGTACACCTCCTTCACTGACACACTGCACTATATTTGTCCTCCTCACTTTCAGTTTCACTGAATAAAAGTTTCAGGTACTCCTCCTCGGATAACCATTTCTCTGCCATTGTGGTTACTTTCAGTATTGAAAGGGAATAGTCATGAGTGGTTATAGATTTGAAATTTGGATTTCTCTGAAAATATATAAAAAACACTTATGCACCTCCTTCACTGCACACTGCACTATATAACACACTATCACTATAATACACGTAAGGTATGGTATGGATGGATAACATAATAGAAAACAAGGAATAAAATGGCTGGCCACATGCTAACACACCTTCCTTGCATGACTGCTGAGAGGACACAGCTAATAATAGGATGCTTGTCCTTGTGACAGGCTTGAGTGTTGCCATATATTTCCCTCAGACCTGGCCACCTTAACCTATGGCTCATTAAAATTTGACACACTTTCAGCCACAGAAAAAGTTTTTATAATGATTTATAGCTAAAGTGTGTCATACTGCAACATCAACTACTTTTCAGACTGAAAGCACTTTGACTCATTTTGCGTCATTATGCGCAAGGGAGTTAACTTAATAATATGAATGCTTTGTTGTGAAGAAAGTTTGATTTAGTGATACTTATTACTGCTTTTGCATGGTTTTTAGCAATTGTAAACTGAGTGAGCAATTCATGTTTTTTTTTATGTAAGAGTTATATGCTAATGACTGTTGAGTTCCTGTTCTGCACAATTGGTATCAAACCATATTGGGGAGTCCGACCTTTGAGTGAAATGTTGTCTTCGTATAAACAATTCCATACCCGCTTAAACAAAGTCATTAACCCATGGTGTCTGGGTGTCATGTACAGATGGCCGCCTGGAGATGTCCAGATAGCATGTGTACATGATCTAGTCTTTTGCAGCATTGTCTGAATATTTTGCAGGTAATTACCACCACTGGCAAACACTGCCAACCCTTCTGCATGCATCCCTGTCTTCCTCCAGTTACCTGCATACCTCTGTCATGGATAGACCTATGCAAAAGTTTTCCCTGTGTCCGACGTGACGTCAGCCAGCCTGCCTAAAGGTCACTGCCATAGCGACGGCACTCCCCTGCTCACACCACTGCACATTCACACCACACTTCTCAAAGCCTACATGAAAATGGTGTTTGTGGTTGATTGCTGTATTCTGATTTTTTTTTTTTTTTTCTTTTTGAGGAGGGCTAGTATAAACCTTACTTAAGCCATGCATAAGGACACATCGACAAACAACATAAAAATTATCCCACATCCAAAGGCTTTCTCTCTGACTCAATGCACTACCCTGACAATCTGAGGCCATTAGCCTCAAAGAAGTGAATGTAATTTCAGTCGGTACTTAGACCACGGATATTAGTGAAATACAATGCTGAACCAGCACTTCACTGCTGATGAGCATGAACAGTGTGTGCAAGAGCCGCTGGCTGCACAGTCACTTGATATCGACTAGGGGAACCCGGTGCCGCAAACCCTACCCTGCCCTTGGTGGCAGTCTGAGGTACCACCAGATCAGCAGATATTAAATCAGCAGCCATTGCATGTGGGGGAGGGAAATAGGTGTGATATCTAATGTACTGTGGTGAAGACAGTAGAAGGTAGAGGTATTATGAGAGTATGCTGGCCTACTCTGTGTTAATGAAAGCACAGAAAATGTTCAGCAAAGGGAGATGGTCAGGAGCAGGTCCTCAGCACTTGAGGGACTCCCTGCTTAGACACCGTCTGATGCAGAGCTCTGGCTGTTTTCTCTCTGGCTCTGGACTTAGTCTTAGTAACTGGTGAAGAATATTAGCCATTTTTCTCAGTTTTTGCCAATTTAGGGACTTAGTCTCTGGCACTGAGGAAGACTTTCCAGGCGTTTTCCAGGTTTTCCTGGGACTCTGTCTTTGTTTGCCTGTGTGTGAGTGGGAGTGTGTGTGTGTGTGTGTGTGTGTGTGTGTGTGTGTGTGTGTATGTTTTGGCCTGCTGTTAGTGTCCCTCACTGTAGTACGACGCCGAACCCTGAAGAGGTGCCGTTAGGGCACTTCCATGAAGGGGGACCATTAGGGCCTGGTTATAGGAGGCAGTGAGGGAGGCTTTGCTAGATTAGGGAAGACCCGAAAGGGGCAGTGGCGGCCTCCTACATCGCCCTTTAGAGGGCAGGGAGCATAGGTTGCCCGTCACTGTAGGGAACTTGGCCACTTTTACTGTTTATTGTTTCTGGTGAAAGTCTGAGTGATTGAGTGTGTGAGGTGTGTGTGTGTGTGTGTGTGTGTGTGTGTGTGTGTGTGTGTGTGTTGTCTGGCTGTATTGCCTGAGTGCTGTGAGAGCATGAAGGGATCCAGGATCCCTAGGCCCTAGGGGCCTTCCCGCCTTCCACTCCTTCAGTCAAGACCCTCCCACCCGTCTCCTGCTGCAGGAATGAAGCTGGAGCGATGTCTTTCCAACGCCAGCTCCCATTCGTCAGCACACGAGGATTCTCATGCCTCTCACTCCCTGCCCAAGCCTACGGGAGCTGTATCTCACTTGCGTGGTCCTTTGATCCATTCTGTTAAAGCAGCACGCCTTCACGAGGCGATGGACGGGGCCGCACCTGCTCCACCCTCTCTCTCTGCCACCCATGGCACCTCAGCTTCCCCTCATGCAACATCTGGCCTCGCCTCCCGGCAAAGCACCTCAGCGAAACGTGCTCATGGTCCTCAACCTTGTGCTCCCACCTGCGCCTCTTCTTGCGAATCCAGACCAGCTAAGTCTGCCCGTGTTCATCAGCAGACGGAGGTGCTGACTGATGGTCCTGCTGCCACCCTGAGCTCCTCTTCTCCCATTCCTGCTATTCCTGAAGATGAGGGCTTCACTCTTGTTGCCTGCAAATGGTCAAGGCGTAATCAGCAAGGAAACGGCCCTACTCTGGCACCACGTTCTGGGGCTCCCCTCAGGGTTCCTCCTGCTGCTCGCCCTTCTGTGTCCGTAGCCGTGCACCCACTGCCTTGCTCTTCCGTCCCAGCATTCCGCGTGCCTGTTCAGGAAGGGCATGCAACTAGCTACGATGCTGTGGCTGCACTAAAGCATCACCTGCCGGGGCTGCTTTGCTTCAATCTTATCGGAAGGGACGGGAGCTCGGTCTTGGTGCCGAAGGACAAGGGCGCTTACAACCTCCTGAGGGCAGCAGTGCAGGACGAGGCCTCCCCTGTCAATCTAGTCAAGCTGACTCCTGGGCAGCAGACTACAAAAGCCATCATAGGTTATCCCTTGCGGATGGCTGTGGAGATACTACTCCAACACCCCCAGATTGAAGAGGCGACCCGCTGCCAGAGAACACAGACCAGGGAGGAGACTTGACACGTCTTCATCACCCTGCGGGGTCCTCTGATCCCACTGATCGACCTGGGGAACTGGGGAGAATATCACCTTCACCCCTTCACCCCAGAGCCACTCCGCTGCTACAGGTATCAGCATTACAGGCACCACTGAGCCACTTGCAGCTGGGTTGCAGTCTGTGGGATGTGCAGCAGCCCGCACGACACGGAGAGGTGCTTGGCCAAATTCAGGGCCAAGGAGGCTGTCCCTACCTGCTGCCCAAACCGCT
Organism: Coenobita brevimanus; assembly: GCF_032717465.1. Lineage (NCBI taxonomy): Eukaryota > Metazoa > Arthropoda > Malacostraca > Decapoda > Coenobitidae > Coenobita > Coenobita brevimanus. Next base: position 12,902,504 of record NC_136982.1, read on the forward strand.
CGGGAAAACACCATGCGTGGCACTCCAGCTGTCCCACCACAGTGGCACTTGTACATCGAGGGCGAGAACACCAAGTTGCTTGGGTGAGGGAGCAACAGGCGGTCTGCACCAAACCAACACATCCTGGAACTTTCATTTGGGGACAGCATCGCCGTGCAGCAGCAACTGCTCCCCCCATGCTAGACGAGGTGGCATTCACACACCTCCAACCAGCTCTCGCTTGTCACATGACGACTGCGGAGGTCCACCACCCTCCTCCTTCCCCAGATCGGCAGTTGGTTGATGAGTTCACTCCACCTACACCCGACAACCCAGGCTCTCCTCTCATCGTCTTCACCGGGGACGAATTGCGAATGCTGGGGACAGATATCGCAACAAGCCTGGCTAAGATGCTGGGGTCAGTTCTTGGCAGGCCTCTGGATATGGCACCACTGGTGCAAGGCTGTGGACACTATCATCGACCAGGTGGTGGAAGCAAAACAACGCCCGCGCCCCTCTACCCTGGCACCTCCTGCATCGTCTCCCACACAGATAACCAAGGAAGAGCCACCATCCACCCAGGTTCCTCAGTCTTGTCCTCGCACTTTGATCACCACTCCTCCTGGGCTCACACCAGCCATGGTGGCGATTGAGGAGGAGCGCAGGGCTCTCGACCTCCAGGCAGATCATGCCCAGCTTCCCCATTGCCAGACTCCGCTGCCAGTCTTCAAGTCCTACAGTGGAACTGCTTAAGGGCATGGAGCAAGCTTGCCCACCTTCAGGAGGTGGCCGCTAAGGAGAACGTACATGTCTTCCTGCTTCAGGAGACGCTCCTTCCCCACAGCTCCACTTTTCAACTCAGAGGCTTCAAGACCTATTTTCTTCCCTGGATCAGGGGTTCTACACGGGGCTGTGCTATTCTCGTATGGGAACACATCCCCAGCTATGAGTACGACCCTCCAATCCACTGCGGCGAGGGCACTGAGGTGCAGGGTGTCGTCCTACATCTCGCCTCAACCTCCCTGACACTTTTCAGGATCTATAAGAATCCAGGCGGGACCCTAGATTTAGGGGAGATTATGGCTCACGCTGCAGCTGAGTCCACCTTTATTGGGGGAGACTTTAACGCTCATCATCTTGTCCTCTCCTCGCCCATACCAACGAACGAAGTAGGTCGCCATGTCGCATTGGTCCTTGAGGAAATCGCAGGAGTATCCCTCTTAAATGATCTGTCTGAGCCTACCCATGTCAGAAATGGTAGGCTTGACCTCTCCTTTGTCTCTTCTCCTCTTGCCAGTGTGTCCAGGTGATCTCCACATCCATTCCTCACCAGCGACCATTTCGCTCTTGTGACGGAACTCCCGGCAGCCCCACTTCCACCTCCCCTGCCGCCTCCACCCTGCTGGGACCTCCATCGGGTGCACTGGCCTGCGTATGCGGAGGCTGTTGAGGTTGCTTTAGTCACTGTCGCTCCCCTGTCTACCCTTGAGGACTATGCTGAGCATGTCGCCCACGTCCTACATCGTGCTGCTATTACCATCATTCCTTAACGAAGAGCCCCACTGTCCTCATCAAGGATCACTGGTGCTTTGATGAGAGGGTCCGAGAGCTAAACCATAGGCTTAACTCGGCCCGTAAGACATTCCGTCCATGGCCCTCCTCACCAACGAGGAAATACTTGGCTACAGTGGCACGACATGTTTTACAAGAAAAACACCGCATCCGGGAGGAGGCTTGGACAAAATGGTGCCGGTCCCTAGACTCCCACTCCACCCTCAAAGAGATGTGAGCTCAAATTAAATGTGTGTCCAGTCCCCGGCTTCCCAGACCGCCATCCCACCCTGATCCAGCTGGTGAGGCCAAACGTCTTGTGGCCCTCTTTGCAGCATGTACGGCCACTACTGTCCTACCAGAAGCTGTTAGGGACTTGCAGGCATGCCTTGCAGGCCCTCGGATGGAAGCAATTGCGACAGCCTGCTCTCGCCCGGATATCGCCGATCACCTCTTCACAAGTATTGAACTCGATAAGGCACTTAGTAATAGGCAGGATTCAGCAGCAGGGTGTGGTGTATTCCTTCCTAGCCCATGCTGGCCCGAGTGGGAAAGCCACTATCCTTGATTTATTCAATCGTTTGTGGGTGGAAGGTCGCCTCACGAAATTGTGGAAAACAGCCATCACTCACCCCATACCAAAAGCTTGTGACCCAACCAACATGAGGCCAATTTCCCTTCTTAGCTGCACAGCCAAGACTGCGGAAAGGCTTGTGTTTTCTCATCATGCTTGGAGATTATGCCCTTTCCATCAGCATCTTTTTGCCTATCTCACAAGCAGAAGCATGACACAATGTCTCGCTTCCTTTCTTGGCGCGCTGAGACACGGTCACGGTATGGCTGTTTTCCTCGATCTCGAGAAGGCTTTTGAGATCGCCAACCCTGTTGCTGTCCTGGCAGCCTTTGCAGCTAAAGGGTTGGGGGGAAGACTCCTCTCGTGGGTGAGGGATTTCTTTCATGGCCAGTCAGCTCGTGTCCGCTTCCAGGGTCAGATTTCTTCCTCTCATTTGCACAAGAACGGCACTCCACAGGGCAGTGTTCTGAGCCCTCTTCTGTTTAATGTTCTCATTAGGGCCTCCTTAACCCCTTAACCGCGGGGCGTCACTTTCGTGATGCTTGGGAGCAAAGGATCATACCGCGGGGCGTCGCTTTTGTGATTCTGTGTTATTTTGAATTCACCCGGGCTTCCAAGTGGGGGCTTGTATCATCTATCAGTACTGCCAATGTCCAACACTAGTCAGCACTCCTAATCTCATCTGTACTCCCATCCATTGTTGACAATTTAGCCATTTCTCCCCGTTCTTGACTCCCCTCCCTACCCCCCCCTCCATTACCCACTGCCAGAGAACGCAGACCAGGGAGGAGACTTGACACGTCTTCATCACCCTGCGGGGTCCTCTGATCCCACTGCCTCTCGCCTGCCCGGCCGTGCTACGCTAAGTAAATCTTCCCTGGAATTTTTCACTGATTTCATCCATTGAAATAAGCCCTATGTCGTATTCTTATACCAAATAATATATACAAGAAAGAAATAAGGTAAGTGAGAGTGCCATACACCTGGAATTGGCTAATTATCACCTGACAACACCTCACGTGCACTCGTTCGCTAATTTTCGCTGTTTTTTTCCCCTTGAAATATGCCGTATAATCTATTTTCGTAATAAATATACATGTAAGGAGGGAAGGGAGAAGCCTAAGTGATATTTACATTCACCTGGAACTACCTAATTTATAATGTATTGTCTAGATTTCCTGCCAAACATATCAGTGCTACACAAAGCTGTTTCAAGATTTAACATTGGTAACTCTGATTATATATCTCCTAAGTAGGCCTCTAATCTATTTTCGTAATAAATATACATGTAAGGAGGGAAGGGAGAAGCCTAAGTGATATTTACATTCACCTGGAACTACCAAATTTATAATGTATTGTCTAGATTTCCTGCCAATCATATCAGTGCTAGACTTAGCTGTTTCAAGAACCAATATTGGTAACTCTGAATAACCCCTAAACAGGCCTCCAGGCTGGCTCTGCGTTATCAGTTTACTCTCATCTTCCGAAGTGAGGGGACGTATGTTTCTTCTTGCTGACTTCAAGGCCTTTTTTTCACCCCCATGCAAATGGCTCTGTGACCTTTACCCCCTACTAACCCTCGTGTGGAAAGAGGTAAAGGGCTGACAATTGATAAAAGAGTGACTACGATGTTTCTATTGAGTAAAACAGTGCAAGTGGAATTGTAAATAATGTGTAAATAATGTGTAAACAGCAAGTGAAAGTAATGAATGTAAATATACGTGAACAATGGAAAATAGTTTTATAAATTATTTCAAGTGACAGTGCACAACACAGTGTAAATAAAATAGAAATGTAAATAACGTAAATAAAATAGAGAACGTAAATAGAAATGTAAATGAGTAGTATTATAAGAATACGAGTATATACCCTAGGAGTAATGAAAGTGAAAGTTTCACTCTAGCATGTCTGAATGCATTGAGTTATGAAAGTGAAGATGAAAGTGACATTCACTCTCAATGCCAGTATACAGGACGAGAAAGTGAATGCTACGTATTTTACTGAAAGAAATTGAATCCCTACAGTGACAATAAACTAATACTACTGAAGGAAACTTATGGATAAAGACTGTAGATATATATAAGTGTTATATAGTAATAGAAATATAAAGTGTGAGGGGTTTTATGAATAATAAATGACAGAGTAACAAAAGCGAACTAGTGCCAGTGCGACGATCAGACGCGCTCGTAATTTCCATTGCTTTCACAGTGTTTTTTTTTTTAGTATGGATCCCAAACTACTTGAAAATTGTAGAATAGTGTTTATAGTGTCTGTATCTGGCTGTGGTAATCATATTACGGGTTGTCGGGAAGTGTAAAGTGGAGACTTCGTTACCCTACTTCAGAGGTCTCCACAAGTCCTACGGTAACCGACGAAGGCTCAACAATCATTCCAGGAGAAAGCTGAAGGTATGTGCCATAAGCATATCTAATTTTATTATTCTAGGACTAATAACTGATTTTTGGCATATATTTTTTGAGAGCCTGTCGGAGCCCAAATAACCCCGCGGCACACGCAAGTCATTGGTAAACAAGCCCGCGGTGTAGGGGTTAACACCAACTATGGCCGTTGTTTTACATTACTATGTTATGCAGATGACCTAGCACGTGTTTTCTTACAAAGGGACTGTTTTGCCCAGGCACCAGCTGCCCTCTCCTGCTTATATGACAAGTGCTGTGACCTTGGACTCAAGGTCAATCTTCATAAATCCAAATACCTGCCATTTGGGTTATGTTCACCTAACCGTCCTCTCCTATTTGGAGGTCATCACTTAGGTCTGGTTTACCATCACCAATACCTGGATGTTTGGTCACCATGTCTGCTACTTACAAGAATGTGCTGCTACCCGCACTTCTGCCCTCAGACCCCTCTGTAGTTGCTCTCTCGGGGCCTCATTTTGGGTCCTCAGAATATTTTACGTGCATGCTATCCACTCGATAGTGCACTTTGCTTAATTGACATCTCTGAGAAGCTTAGCAGTTCTCCTTAGGTCATCCAGAACACCTCTCTGCATGTCATCCTTAGAGCACCCCTTGGACTTGTCAACATCAGGGTTGAGAGTGGTTTCCCGTCCCTTAAGTACCGGATGTGGGCACAGGCAACGGATGTCATTGCCCAACTCTGCCGGCACCGACCCCACCTTCTTGTGTTTGCATTGCTTGAGCGTGCTCTAAGTCGATCCCCGAATCCACAGCCTGAAGGGGACTGGATTCTTACAGCTGCTTGCATCATTCGACACCTGGATGCTACTGATGTCATTATCAGTGACCCCGATTTGCCCTGTCCTGGTTATTCCCCTGAACCTCCTTGGCTGCCTTCAGCTTTCACGTGCGTTCTGTCTTTGTCAGGGAGTCCGAGGTCCTCATTTCCCACTGTACTATGCCAGGACAGTCTCCGTCATGTGGCAGCTTTACACACACCAGACTCTGCCATTTATTATACTGACGGGTCGGTTGATGTTGATGGGAAGGCAGGTGCTGCGATGATCTGTGGCACCCATGTTGAGGCTTGGTGTGTATCCACTGGGGTTTCAGCGTACCGGACTGAATTGGTAGCTATACTTGATGCACTTAGACATGCTGATCGACACTGCTCTCAACGTGTCGTGATCCATAAAGACTCCCTCTCCTCCCTCCATGGCCTCATGGTGCACCGCTTCCATGACAATGTACATCATGGCTGTGGCTGATTCCATTACCAGGAGAGGTGGTGAAATCTTTCTTCACTGGCTACTTGGCCATGTTGACATGCGAAATGAACATGCTGATGCTGATGCTCATCATGCCTGCTCTCTTCCTGAGGTCACGTTTCCCTTGTGGTCCAGCCTCTTTCTTGTCATGCACAAGGTGATCGCCACACTCGGCCACCTGTCACGTGAAGAACATGAGTCCCAAGTTTGGGAGGGCTCATGCTCAGCGCACTGGTACGTGACGGTGACATCCTATACACCCCTCTCGGTTACCCCAGACACACCCAATCATATTATAGTGCATATTTGCTGCTTACAATTAGGATTTCCCTGTTACACCCAGATGGCTGGTAGGAACCTTGACCCATGCCCTCACTGCCTTGAATAAAGCGATCAACCGCTGCTTCATTATGTTCTAGACTGTCCTGCAACGGCCCGCCTCCGTTCCAGTCCGAGCAATCGACCAGTCGGTAAGGTAGACAGATTTCAGACTGCAGCGAGTGTCATTGGACAAGCTCCTGCAGCCATGCTTTTGGGAGTGGTCACTTACTACCCACCTCCTTGCTAGTTTGTAGCCAGCTATAAGTAAGACAATCTACTGTGAGGGGCTTTTTTGTGCTCGTGTCCTCCCCTTATTGGGGAGGCGAATCTCCACTACTACTACTACTCAGCACTGGTCATAACTTATTTGGGCATTTATATACCAATGCCCAAAGAAGTGATGACCTAATTTCCAGTACCTTTCATTCAGAAAGTGGTAGGGGAGGGCGGTGATAGTTTGGCCACTTTTTGAAAAAATATATATATATATATATATATATATATATATATATATATATATATATATATAAAGACTCAGGTTTGACCACTTAACTGCGGGGCATCAATTTTGTGATGCTCGGGTGCAATGGATCATACCACGAGGCGTCACTTTTGCGATTCTGTGTTATTTTGAATTCGCCCTGGATTTGAAGTGGTTGCTTGTATGATCTGTCAGTACTGCCAGTGTCAAACAATAGTCAGTGCTGCTATTGTCATCTGTACTCCCATCCATTGTTCACAATTTAGCCATTTCTCCCCGTTCTTGATTCCCCTCCCTACCTCCCCTCCATTACCGTCTCCTCCTGCCTGTCCCAGCTGCGCTGCACTAGGCAAATCTTGCCTGGATTTTTCCACTCATTTCATCCATTGTAATGAGCCCTATTCCTTATTCTCATACAAAACAATATATATAAAAAAGAAAAAAGGTAATTGATAGTGCCATACACCTGGAATTGACTAATTATCACCTGGCAACACCCCACGTGCACTCGTTCTCTAATTTTCCTTGTTTATTTCCCCTTGAAATATGCTGTATGACCTGTTCTCATAATAAAAATATATATAAAAAAGGAAGGGAGAAGCCTATGTGATATTTACATTCACCTGGAACTACCTAATTTCCTGCCAATCAATTCACAGCATATAAATTAGCAGCTGTCACCTCACTGACGTTGTCAACCCTTGGCGGCCCCATATCTGCCTCGTCATTCAGTTCAGTGTTGTCTCTTGAGATGAAAGCATATAGCACTTGCGCCCCTCCATTTCCGCTGCTTCTAGAGGGCCCTGTGACCCCTACTCCTACTAAACCTCGTGTGAGAGGTGTAAAGGACTAAGTGACTCTGCTGTGGAGCGTGAACTGGCTATATTATCCATGATAATGATGGACAGTGATTACAATCTTTCTAGTGAATCGTGTGATGAGCCAGTGGAGAGAATGGTGATAAACTATGAGTGCTTCAGTGTCCCAAGTTCATCCTGGCTCCAAGGAAAAGGAGCCCTTAGTTACTGGAAGTGACAGTGTATAACATAGTGCAAAAAAAAAATAGAAATGTAAATAATTACTAATATAAGAATATGAGTACAAATACTTGGAGTAATGACAGTGAAAGCTTTGCTCTCTATGCTAGTTTACTGAACGAGAAAGTTAATGCCTGGAGTGAAAATAAACTACTATTACTGAAGGAAAGTAATGGATAAATACTGTATATGTGTAATAAAGTAATAGCATTATAAAGTGTGAGTGTGGTTATTAATAATAAATGACAGAATACAGTGAGGAACGAGCGCAAGTAAGAAGCTTGTACGCACTCGTAATTTTCATTGTTTTCACAGTGTTTTTCTTTGGTGTATGGCTTCCAAACTACTTGAAAATCATAGAATAGTGTTTCTAGTGATAATACTGTATCAGGCTGTGGTAATCATATTATGAGGTGTCAGGAAGTGTAAAGTGGAGACTTCGTTATCCAACTTCAGAAGTCTCCAAAAGTCCTACGGTAGTCGACGAAGGCTCAACAAACATCCCAGGAGAAAGCTGAAGGTATGTACCATAAGCATATATAATTATAATATTCTAGGACTAATAACTGATTTTTGGCAAATATTTTTAAGAGGTCAGTCAGAGTGTGAATATCCCTGCGAGAGGTGCACAGATCACCTCCGACATGCCCGCGCTTTAGGGGTTAAGCAGGAGTGTAATCTGGTTTATGTTAAAATGTTGCCACATCATTTGGCTATTTAGGCTGATAATATGAAATTCTTAGTTCCTTTCAGCTTAAAGGTATAGTTAACGAAACAAGTGACTGAATCATCCAAACCAACCCTACCAGTGGTGTTGTATCAGACAGAAGGGTTGGGATGGTTCAGCCATGTGTATTACTTGGCATATTCTTAACCCGCCCCATCCTGACCACTTTTCCACCACTGACTCCCCCCAATCCCGACCATTTTTGGAAAAAATATTTTTTTGGCTCAAACCCCCGCTTTTGGTGAGAAACATCGAAAATTCATAGAGAAATCGCTCACCTGAGGTTTAAAATACTCGATCCAGGTAGGAGTACCTCCTTACCTTACTGGGTTTTCTAACAGGCTGGCACCAAAGAAAACGAGTTCTATGGGAGGGTAACTATTTCACACCACTCATAAACGGTATTTAATTATTTACTTGTAAGAATTTATATGTAGTATGAGAATATATTGGTTTTCACACAGTAATATAAGCATTATAAGCATTGTTTCACTCACTAACTCATCACCATACCTGACCTTTTTTTACCACATTACCTGATCATTATTTCTGACTGTTTCTTCCTCTAATGTTTGTCCTCCACATTGTCATCGATTGGGGAATCACTCTGGCCCTGAATTTCGTACCGTGGCATGACATGGCTTTACTGGCCAGGTCACTGATAACAGGTGAATTGCTGAGACAATGGCATGCAGGGGGGGGAGGAGGTCATGCTGGGTAAGGCATTGTCCTTGCCTGGCATCTTGTAGAGGAAGGTGTCCCGTGTATACGTACCAAAAATCACTTGCGAAAATTGAAAATTGTGCAAATTAGGGACCTTGCAATTGATTCGCGTTTTTGTACGTCAACGGGATTGGCAGTGACAAAACGTGTGTATGTTAATTGACGTCGACGGGACGCCGTGGGTTAAAATTATGTGATCTGGATTTGATAAAAACGTTTATTAATTCAAAGACATTTTCCTAAAGTACAAAATTCAATTCAGAATGCAAGTGAACCACTTGATATTTATTAACCCCTTAACCACAGGGCGTCATTTTCTTGATGCTCGGGAGCAAGGGATCATACTGGGGGACATCACTTTTGTGATTCTGTGTTATTTTGAATTCGCCCAGGATTTCAAATGGTGGCTTGTATCATCTATCAGTACTACCAGTGTCCAGCTATACTCAGTTCTGCTAATGTCATCTGTACTCCTATCCACTGTTGACACTTTAGCCATTTTTCTCCTATCCAAGACTCCCCTCCTTACCTCCCCTCCATTACCCTCTCCTCCCGCCTGATCAGCTGCGCTGCGCTACACAAATCCTGGACGGATTTTTTCACTCATTTTATCCATTGAAATGTGTCCTATGCCCTATTCTTAAACAAAATAATATATGAAAGAAAGAGAAAAGGTAATGGATACTGCCATACATCTGGAATGGGCTACTTATCACCTGGCAACACCTCACGTGCACGCGTTCGCTAATTTTCCCTGTTTATTTCCACATGAAATATGTCGTATGACCTGTTCTCATAATAAAAATATATATAAGAAAGGAAAGGAGAAGCCTAAGTGATATTTACATTCACCTGGAACTATCTATCTATCTATAGCCCGACGCCCTAAACCCACAAACGGTAGGCGCAGACAAAACGCCTCCAAGTTGCTCTGTCACCCACCATTTGACTACCCTCCCCCCAACTCACCCCCCCTTCCTCATATACCTCTCAACTCCTTCCCTCCACCTCATCCTCGGTCTACCCCTCCCTCTCCCTCCCTCCACCTCACCTACATACACCCTCTTGGTCAGTCTTTCATCGTGGAACTACCTAATTTATTATGTATTGTCTAGATTTCCTGCGAATCATATCATAGCATATAAATTAGCTGTCACCCCGCTGACATTGTCAATCCTTCACAGCCCCTAGGGCACAGCATTCAGTTTACTGTCATCTTTCAAGGTGAAACCACGTCGGATTCGCGCCTGTCCAATTCCGCCTCTTTCTAGCCCAATGCAAAGGGCCCTGTGACCTCTACCCCTACTAAACCTCATGTGGGAAGGGGTAAGGGGCTAAGTGACTGCTGTGGAATGTGAACTGGCTAATTTATCAGTGATAATGATGGACAGTGACTATGATCTTTCTGGTGACTCTAAAACAGTGAAAGTGGAAATGTAAATAATGTGTAAATAATGTATAAACAGCAAGTGAAAGCAATGAATGTAAATATAACTGAACAGTGGAAAATACTTTAATAAGTTACTGCAAGTGACAGTGCATAACATAGTGTAAATAAAATATAAATGTAAATAATGTAAATAAAATAGAGAATGTAAATAAAAATGTAAATAAGTAGTAATGTAAGAATTCGGGAGTAAATAGGAGTAACGAAAGTGAAAGTGAAAGTTTCATTCTAGCATGTATAAATACTGAGAGTAATGAAAGTGAAAGTGACAGCTTCGCTCTCTACGCTAGTTTATAGAACGAGAAAGTGAATGCCTGGAGTGAAAATAAACTACTAGTACTGAAAGAAACTTATAGATAAATATTGTATATATAAATAAGTGTAATAAAGTACTAGGAATATAAAGTGTGAGTGTGTTTATAAATAATAAATGACAGCTCCGCCTCAGAATACCATCGGGGAATGAGCATGGAAGGAAAGCTCGAATGCGCTCATTATTTACATTGCTTTCAGTGTTTTTTTTTTTTTTTTGTGATATGGATTCCAAACTACTTGAAATTCATAGAATAGTGTTTGTACTTATAATATCAGGCAGTGGTAACCATATTACGGGGGTATCAGGAAGTGTAAAAAGGAGACTTTGTTACCCAACTTCAGAAGTCTCCACAAGTCCTACGGTAGACGACGATGGCTCAACAAACATCCCAGGAGAAAGCTGAAGGTATGTGCCAAACGCTTATGTAATTATAATATTCTAGGACTAATAACTGATTTTTGGCAAATATTTTTAAAAAGTCAGTCGGAGCGTGAACATTCCTGCGGGACATGCACGGCACACTCCCAACAACCCCGCGGTTAAGGGGTTTAAATATATATATATATATATATATATATATATATCGCTGAAATTCCCCAGATTTATTAATAACTGACTTAACCTCTTACTTTCTGCTTCAAAATTATGCATGATTGACCATCTTCCCCCCCCCCCCTTCTCTCTCTCTGGAATATTGGCTTCACTTTTCACTTTCTCTGCCTTACTTCAGACTTCAAAAGAAACTTCACCTCTTGTTTTATTAATTTATTTCTCTGACTAATTTAAGACTTTTAAGGCATATTGTAGCCTGCAAGACTGAAACAGAATGTGTAATACCCCTTCCTTCTTTTCACACTTTGAGGAATAGGTAGATAAACAATGAATATATATTCTCTGATAACTATTAAGAATGGTGTTTCATTATGTGTTCAAATATAAATGGTTAAAAGAAGCAGCATTATCATTTGATAAGGTCATGACTTGGTACCAGCGGAGCAATAGTTCAGACACTGTCCGAACTATCCGCCTAATCTATATAATTGATTGATGGGTACTCTCAAGCTTCACGAGAGAGTTTAACATTCGTTTTTCATAACAAAACGTTAAAACTGCAACACAGATTCACCCTGAAAATGCACAGTTCTATGCTTGGCATATTCATAAAGGTCGAGCTTAAGATATACATTCAAATTATTACACAGGTGCACCCCCCCCCCCCAAAAAAAAAATGACCTGCATCAAAAAGTGTGGCTTTTCTTGCTTGGAGGTTCCGTGTAATCGAAGTGAACAAACTCTCTCACTTTCACGCAATATCTCGCTGCCCTAGATCCCATACGTTTCTCAGGAAATGCACTGTCCGAACCATCCCACCTTCCAAACCATCACCGCCCTCCCCTATCTGGCAACTTCCACGGCCTAGTTATATATTTCTTTATTGCACACCAGGAAAAACAGTAGTTCTGTAAAAAAAAAAAAAAAAAAAAGCAACATATACAGTAGGTGTCATTACCGTGTATATCTCGCATTAGGTTAGAGGAAACTACAATATACTAAGGTTGAGGCTTAGTCGTATGAAAGAATTGAAACGCACGGCCTATCGCTCAACGGTTTCGTTAAGAGAAACTCGTAATGTTTGTTTTACATTCTATCCACACAAGATTTAAGGAAAAATGTCCCATAAAATAAAACCTACAGATAAAGGTAATGCCTAAATCACGCGTGCTAATAAATCACGAAAAATAAACATCTAAAAATATATTCTTATCCACATTTAATTCTCTATGCGGAATGATATTTACACTGGAAAACCAACCGGTGAGCACTGTGAGCAAAATGAATCGTCGACACGAAACTACAAACACACACACACCATGTAAATAAGCTGGAAATTCTGTTACCTTGCTAATCTAATGTTTATCAGTTGACACAATATATGGTTTGTTAAATTATTTTTTTACGTGTAAATTCCATGGATTTATACATTATGTAATCACGTATTTACTGGCATCAGCCTTAAATACGACTAAAAATGACTGTGGGGTATTGAGCTTGTGATGGTTAATGGATAATCACAAAAAAAAAAAAAATACAACGTTGCAACAGTAAGTGATAAAAGGCGAGAGAAGAGCATCTACTGAAGTTTGTGGAACCAATGCAATTATTTGGGAACAGTTGGTCATTTTTATTGACATGATGAAATACTAACACTTAATAAAATATCTAGGGCAGTCTCATCAAGGAACTAAAGAAAGGATGATTGTTAAAAGCAAGTGACGATGATGAAAACTGAAGACGAATGGAGAGGACGGGGAGGGGAAATCGAGGCAACGGCCTAAGCACACACACTGCCATGGCGTAATGCTTGTCATGCCTGACGTAAGGTGAGGATGCCTGGCGTCACCAAGTGAGTCCTGACGAAGGGTGGAAACGTGCCAGATGTCGCTTATTATTTAATTATTATTATTGATCTAAAAAATAAAAGTAAGCATTAAACCTTGCCTGTATGTTTGCAAAATTAGTTTTCTTACATTATCAATTACTTTGCAGAGTGGGCGAGTTATCTAACCTCTATTGTTTTAAAATGATTAAAAAAAAGTGTTGCCAGAACCAAGGAGTTTTGTCCGAAACATAAAGAAAGCGCGTCATCACTTGGACGATCGTATCCTTTCATATCCTTTATACCCTGATGATGTGAATACACGATAACGCTCGGGACATTTCGTGTTTCCTTTTCCTTGTGAATATCAGCACACACACACACACACACACACACACACACACATATATATATATATATATATATATATATATATATATATATATATATATATAGTATATACAGACAGAGATTTCAGATGCAAGAATGCGTGGTGAAAGCAAGATAAACTGTGAATTTGCTGGAGGAAGAGAGATAATCGAAGAGTGGAAGAATGACAAAGGAAATGAGGGAAAGGGAAGTTAAAAGTACAAGGGGAGGGGAGAAACGGAAGAAACTTGAGGGGAGGGAGGAGAAGGAAAAAATTAAGAAGCGAAGGATGGATAGGAGAAAATCAGGTTTGGAAGGAGAGAAAGAGGGAAAGAAAATGAAAGATGCATGGAGGCAGAGAGAAAAGGAAAGAAAACGAAGGATGGTGGAAGAAATGTAGGAAAAATGAAGGACGGCGATAGGAAAAAAGGAAGGGAAATTGATGAAAGAATGATGGGAGGGGGGTGGGAGATAAAGGGCCGAGATAAACGGATTCAGCAAATGAAGAAAGGGAGATAATGAGGGAGATACAGAAATTGCAATTAAACCTTTATTGGGAAGATTTGTATTCGCACCCTCTCGCACGATAGTACGAATTAGGTATTGTTTTGCACGGTGTGTGTGGGGTGGGTGCATATATAATTAAAGGTTTTGATCAGGTTTAAACCAGACATGCTGGAAGGGTTGAGTGGAAGTCGAGGCGCTGATCTGTTATTTTATTAGAACAGTATGCCGAAAGGTAAGTGTCATACGAAAAGGTTTACATAAACAATTTTCACCTTATTTAAATCAAACATAGGGTAATGACTGAAGGCATGGCAAGAAGGAAAGAATTCAGTTTTGAGAAAAATTAATCAAACCTTAAGGTCACAGGGCAAGGCCAAATTACGTCAAGACTATGTGT